>NC_090741.1:135524962-135542462 GCF_036898095.1 Palaemon carinicauda | reverse complement strand
TAAATAAAAATATTAAAATTTTGATTAAACAATTTTAAACTATTCAAATTAACTAAATTATAATCCAAATAAATTTTAATTAAATCTAAATAGTGACATTTCAATTTAAAAAGAAATATTTCAAAACAACTAAACTCAAATCAAATATAAAAGACTTTTATTTATCATTTTAAACCAACAATTCACAATTATTATTATTTTTTTGAATGCAACCTAAATTGACGGTATCTTATATATAAAACATTATATAGAGTTCAAATAACTGTTGATCATGAAGATATTTATTTAGGATGCTGATATCTTAATTCGGTATTATATATATTTTCCATCCATTTTGTAAAGATGCAATTTATTATACAGATGACATAGGTTAATAGCATTACCCTTGCAAAATAGCCGTCCATTTTTTTTCACAGAGTATCAGTTACATTGTCCTCAAGCAATACCCAAAGCTGAACAAAAACGACTCTGGCCGCAGACAGATTATTCCTCATGTCTCATTTCCAACAAAGCATCACAAGAGTTACTGTAAAAAGTGACAGAAAAAGGCTATCCTTCATTGTTAAAAGTGATCGTGAACTGCAATGATGGCGTGGCTTATTGGCTAAAAGGTGATGTATCAGTTCAAGAACAGTATCTGTAGAGAAATCCTGTAATGCAAGCTAGGTGCAGAAAGGCATACATCAATCGCAGAACTGTTGAACAGAAGTCTCGGATTAAAACAACAAAACCAAAGTCTTTAGGAATCCCATCAAAAACTTTTTCCTCACATTCCCTCCAGGTCAACTGTGAAATCAACTAGTAGTAAAAGGGATTTTGAGCGATTCGAAAAATCTATTTTTGGGTGAAATAACCATGTCGTCCTGATGGAAGGTTCCTAATAGTAGCTTTCAAGGGATATTTGAACTACAGTCATATTGCCAGAGAATTTACATTTAGGTCTCCAGAATTCTAAATCCTTGCGTGAATATCCTTAACATTCTCTTAAGGATATCGCATAAATCAGGGGATATATATCTTGATACGACACATAGCAATCTTCACCCGGAATAGCGTTTTCGCTTTGAGGGGGAAGAGTGGCAATTTTGGAAGGGGAGCCGTTATCAAGGTTACCCTATTTCCGATATTACTATGGAGTATCAAGACTGTGCCATATCCTAGATGACAGACATTCCTTATAGCATTGAGCATGGTGCTACAGATATAGTAGTTTCGGGAGGTATTCTGCGAAGGCCTTTTTTATAGAAAAGAAGGGTGGGGCCATCAGGACAACATGGCTATCTCACCTAAAAATAGATTTTTTGCTTTGCTCAAAATCCGTTTTTTAGGCTCAAGCCATGTCGTCCTGATGGAAGTTTACCAAAGAATAATAGAAAGTACTGTATCTGTGGATTTTCATTGGTGCCTTAGCGTTGGAAAATTTTTCTATGGTCATCTGGACCATTGAGACAAATGACGTTACCGTTATCCATTATTACCACTAATCATAGACAATGTTAGTGCTTCCTGCCCCCTACGGGGAAGAGTCATACTACACTGTAGAAAAGGGGCCTCAAGGTTATCATATATTGTATGAACAAACACAAGTATCCACCAGGTATACAAACGGTCTCACGATTTGTATATATTGTCGGAACAGTATCAGTGTCAACTATGTCCATTGTTTGTAAGCATACAATGATATGAGGTTTACTTAAATGAGTAAGTCAAAGAACTCTGGCATATTTAATGTGCAAATTACTGGGTGAAATAGGACGCAATTACATTCTTATAGACATTTCTTTCTAATAAATGACTAACTGGGATAACGAGTGAAACGAATGTAACATGTTAAAGGAATAATATGTGCAACATAAACAGAAATTATTTTTCCCTCCTTAAAAGGTAAGAAATGATGAGTGCCACACTAAGACTGAAAAATTTTAATAAATTCTTCTTTAAGATTTCTGTGAATGTTGTATTCTACCAACACTCTGTACTACGTACACACGGCATAAGTGTTATCTGTATAATTCCACACCTGAGATTTTGAACAGACTTAGTGTTACCATGGTAACACTCACTTGAAATATATCACACCGGAAGTGTCGACATCTTTTCCCTTTAATTGAAAGTCTCAATCAATTAACTGTTCATCGCAGTACTTAGAAGACAGATTTTAATACACTACTTGCCGCTACCACAAAGTGCTTCATTTCATAGACCTTCTTAGCATAGTGTTTGTAGAACACTCTGGATGATTTCCATCCAGTATATGAGCAAAGATGCTCAAAGTCCATACACTGAAAAAAGTTCAGTGATGAAGAAATTTTCCTCGGATCATGACCTGCGGGTGTACTGTCAGGATCTGCTCTGCGAATAAAGTAGGTGAGCTTCACCCTCAGTTGTTTTAGGGATAAGTTTGATCCAGAAGTTTCTCCTTTTAAAAGCTGTCCTTTCCTTAAGTCTGAAGTTATACGAAGATAGACCTTTAGACACTCTACATGACATAGATAGACATCTTCCTTCAGAGGGCAGATTCTAGAGGGATCCCATCTTTTAGTGGGTAGCTCGTTCTTAGCGAAAAAGGTTGGATCAGGAAGGAGAGTCAGTATTCCCGCTTCTGTGAACTGAATGTGGCTCTCATTTCTTGATAGGGCTACTATTTCACTAACTATAGCCCCAGAGGCTATAGCGAACAGAAAAATAACCTTTTGGGTTTGATCCTTGAGGGAACAATCTTCATTGTTCAAAGATGAGGCATAATGTAGGAAATTGTTCAAAGACCATGAGATGGGCTTCGGAGGTGTTGCAGGCCTAAGCATTGCGCATGCCTTCGGAATTTTATTAAAGATTTCATTCGCCAGATCCACTTAAAAGGCATATGGGAAGAAGTCCAGTCAAGGCTGACTTGAACGTAGTAATCGTGTTAGCTGCCAGACCTTGATTATGAAGGTGGACAAAGAACGACAGACAGAAGTTCATTGAAATTTCTTTCTGTCCTTTTGCTTTTACAAAACCAACCTACTTTTTCCAAGATGACTCATATTGTCTTCTAGTTGACTTAGACTTGTATTCTTCTAAGAATTCTATATTGCCTTCTGAGATCCCAAAACTTTTCCTAACCACCACGGCGAGAAAATCATGAAATGAAGGGTTTAGGCTCTCTGTGATGAATCGAAGGCAATCAACTTCTGAATCCTCTGAGATAGTACTGGGTTCAGTACAAGGGCCAGCCTCAGCCTCAGTTCCTTCAATAGAGGGGACCAGTTGTTCTTGGGCTATTTGGGAGCCACCAGAGCTGCCCCCTCCCTGGAAGGATCTCAGCATGTTGAGGACCTTCACCAGGAGATTTGATGGAAGGAACAGGAATTCCTGAGTCCATCCATTCCACACTTGAGACGTGGTGTTCGTTATCTCCTCTATAGGATCCTCGTATGGGGCTACATATCGAGGTAGTTTCTTGATGACACTCGTCACGAAGAGGTCGATCTGCACCTCGGGGACTTGTTCCCATCAAGGAGAGAATAGGTCTGCGTCTGTGGACCATTCTGACTCTATTGGCTTGAGACTGAATAGAGCATCCGCTGTCACATTGCAGATCAATTGTACGTGAACTGCTGATAGGTGCTATCCTTTTAGGTAAGGGATGGCTAACATCACCTAAAATACATCAGCCTGAGGAGGCCTGATCTGCATGGAGAGAGTCTCCCCAACCTCAACAGGACTACTATGGCCTTCGGTAGAAGTGACCAAGCCCCTTGGACTTTCCTCTGATGTGAGTGAACACCCCATTCTTACAACTAGGCATCCATGCGGATGATCTTCGATAGTCGAGGTAGTTGCAATGGCATGATCCTCAATAGCCTTTTGGCCTTTGACCATTGATTCGGAAGCTATCAAGGAAAGACCGATATCGGTCATTTTAGATCTCTTCGAGCGTTTGATGCGTATCTTATTCAGACTCTTAACACATCTTTCAGCTGTGCTCTTAGCACTGGGTCTGTCACTACTGTGAACTATAGAGAGTTCAGAACTCTTTCCTGTTAGCATCTTGGAATCCTGACTGATTATCATAGTCTCTTGACAGACCCTGCAATCTCCTTTTGCATCGCTAAGGGAAAGGAGAGCCAGTGTGACCTCAGGTTCCGATGGTTTTTTAACCATTGATCTGGAGAAAATCGAGACTTCTTGAAGCTGATTTTGCATCCCCGATGTTCCAGAAACTGGATTACCTCTTTGGATGCTCGCAGACCAGCCGCTTCAGGTGCTGCCCACACCAGCCTTTCGTCCAGGTACTTTGTTACTTGAACCTTTTCTAGGTATGGTTATTGCATAACTGCGTCCGCCAATTCCGTGAAGATACATAGGACTATGTTTAGTCCGACGAGTATGGCTCTTAGGACATACGCTATCCTTTTTAACTTGAATCCTAGGTAGGAGGAGAGGGGGCAACTGACTGGAATCTGCCAATAGGCACCTTTTAGGTCTATGAAGACTGTGAACGCCCCTTTCTGAAATAGGGTCTTTATGTTCAGAAGGATTAACATCCTGAACTTGCTGTTTTATTTGAACTTGTTGAGTGGCAACAAGTCCAGAATGACTCTGAGTTTTCTTGAGTCATTCTTGTGAACACCAAACAGCCTTCCTTGGAATTCGATGGATTTTACTTTCCTTATCACCTGTATGCTCTAGAGCTCTACAGTAAGGTATACTTTTCTAGAACGGGGTTGGTGTGTAGGAAGAGTTTAGGAAATGATGGTGTAGGCATGTCTATTTACCATCCTAGAAATGCCCCACTTCTGGAGAGGGCTCGTATTCTCCATGGTGGCTTTCTCAATCATCTCTTTGACTGCCACGTTTGGAAAGAGGTCTCTAGCCCAGATGTTGGAAGATATCAGCTTCCTGGGTTCATCTCTTACTGTTGTGGCAGCAAACACGAACTCCCTATAGGCTCTCCTAGCCTTCATAAAGGCATATAGGTCTTTTACTAAGGTGGACATATGCATTCTGGCCAAGACAATGAGCATGTCTGGGGTACTTTGATGGGCTGAACACAACTCTATGCAACTCTGTAGGGATAGGGAGGGTGCAAGTCTCTCCTTTGTCTTTTGTCCCTTGCACAAAAGAAACTCAGAAAGGTTAGGGAGATTCTCGCTGAACTGTCATCCAGCGATGTCTGCGTCTAGTTACCCTACAGAAAAGGTTAAGTGGACTTCCTTCCAATCCTTCTCCTGCATGAGTAAGGCTAGTGACAGAGGCTTGCACTCCTCAAGTGCAGGACATGGTTTGCCTGACTCCACTGCCTTGACAATAGATTTAAATGCCTTCCAGTAAAGGGGAATGCTATTGAAGCAGGGG
Organism: Palaemon carinicauda; assembly: GCF_036898095.1. Lineage (NCBI taxonomy): Eukaryota > Metazoa > Arthropoda > Malacostraca > Decapoda > Palaemonidae > Palaemon > Palaemon carinicauda. Next base: position 135,537,122 of record NC_090741.1, on the reverse strand, counting down.
CAAGAAAGATAGGGTATCTCTTACTTGGTGCAAACCTTTTCGACCCAGAGTAACCTACCTTTCTCAAGGTACTTGACAAGATAGCCTGTGCCTTATCATGGTCGAAAATCATGACTTCCTTCAGTTCTGTTTCATTTTCTGACATTTGTTCATGCTTCACTCGAAGGAACCAATTAGGGAAAGCGTTAAAGCTTAGCTAAAACTGGATTTTTTCTAAAGGAACAGCTCCCATCTTCTCCAAGATGTACAGTTTGCCATCTAAAATCGGCATAATCTCCGAGTACCTCCAGGGATTAGTTTTTTAACACGTCGGGAGGTCTTGGTCTCTGGGTCGCTTGTATGACCCTTGGGGGCCAACAAGTGGAGCTTCACAGAGCTCTATCTTGAGTTTCGCTACCTCCGTTTCGTCTTGTTTGCGAAAGTTTTCCATTAGACCCATAAGATGGGCCAGTAACTGTTCCATTTTGTCTAATAGGGGGGTAGAAGGTGAAGAGGTCGATATTAACGGCTCCAGAGCCGGCACAGACGGAGGCAATTCCGACGCGACATTGTCAACTTCTTCCCGGGGTGCATTCCTGCCCTCCGTCCTGAAGGCTATCTGAACGCAGGGAGGTGTGAATCGTGCATGGGGCACCACTATTTCCCTACTTTCTTTCGGGAAAAGTAAGCTACGCATCCTATCGTTAGGTAGGTATGGTCCCGGAGAGATATTTTGGAACCCTCTCACCAAATTGCGTAGTTTGTTATGAGCTGCATCCCTAGACTCCATTGACTTGGGATTATCAAAACCTGCGGACACTAATGTCCAACAGATATTGCAACTTGGGGATCCCTATATTGCAAGGATTCGAAAATAATATTGCAGGGGGCATGAAACCTGCATACATTATGACCGTAAAAGTACTTACTCTTAATATTGCAGAAGACTGCAACAAATTTCATCTGGGATTCCACTTGTAAAGAAAGGAAAGCAGAATGATTATACAATTGATTATCTCACCTGATAAGCAATAATTAATAGTCGTCTTTTAATTATTATAACTTAGGATAGTGAGCTAGAAAGGGATAGTGGGAGACACATACCTGTGTATCCCTTGCAAGCAATTGCTGTTACCTCCTCTCAATATTAAATATATAGAGTTTCCTTTATCAAGGTAACTCAAACGAAAGGGTTCTAACCCCATGGGGTAGGAAAAGTGTACATTGCCACTGCCCCATCTAATTATTTAATACTGTGGGGTAAGGATAATTGATTACTAATCAGAGTAGTGAAGGAATTCCGTTCTTTCAATTTAGGTTCGTCTTAGCAGAAGCCTGCACAAGGGTACCCAGATATGTTAGAAATTAACTACTGTATAATCACACTATAGTTTTCTGTTTGCAGTATATACTATATTGCAGAATACCGGGTACTATATAATTATATATTGTAGTTCAGTGAGTGTGCTGCTGGTAAGGCTAGCATCTGGCGGCACTGTCCAGCCGGCATGACGCCGACTGGACTAGGAAATATAAAACACAAATTTGTGTATCCTACCCAGTCCATTTGCTGTGGCCTTCCCTTCCATTATTAAAATCACAGTTTCCTGATCAGGGAAGCTCAAAGATAAGGGTTCTAACCTTTATGGATAGAAAGTGTACCACCACCGGCCCTTTGATTTATTTAATATTGTAAGATAAAACGTTAACTGATTTCTAATCAGAATATTGAAGAACTTCTATTCTTCCAATATAAGATTGGTCTCAGCAAACACCTGGACAAGGATACCCAAGATGTGTTGGAAAATAACTGCTAGTATAATGTATACAATAGTTTTTTATATGCCTTATATAATATACTGCAAATATACTGACTATTGTATGAACATATACTGTAATCCAGCCGGCATATAGCCGGCACAGCTAGTCCCTGCATGCACAGCCCGGCCAGCATTCTAGCTGAAAGAGAGTAAGCATGGAGTGAAGGACTGCCTTATTACCATGTTTGTATATACTAAATAAGGCTGTAAATATATAATTTACTGCCTTTCCCCAAAAAGGAGGTTGAAATGGAAGAGGAGAATGCATCATTCACGCTTCCATCCAACCACCAGTATCATCACTGGCAAAGTCCATCCGTCACATGGCCGGCAGGCTAGCACCCGGCAGCACTAGTACAGTCGGCATACCGCCGGCTGAGTCAGTACCTGCCGGCGCCGGCCCGGCCGGCGGTATACCTAGCAACAGTACTTGTGGCCAGCAGTCCAAGGGAGGACTGATGAACCTTAGTGACAGAAGAGACTTCACTCCTATAGTCATCATGGCTGCCAGCAGACGCCATAGCCGCCGGCAGCCGTCATGGCCTCCGGCAATTAACATGGCCGCCCGCAGCCGGCATAGCCACCGGCAGCCTTCTAGCCTCCGGCAGCTGTCATGGCCGCTGAGAGCTGGAATGGCCGCCGACAGCTGGCATGGCCCCTGGGATCTAATATAGCCTCCGGCAGAAGCCATGGCCGCCGGCAGAAGCCATGGCCGCCAGCAGAAGCCATGGCCGCCGGCAGAAGCCATGGCCGCCAGCAGTCGTTATGGCCCCTGCCAGCTGGCATAGCCGCCGGCAGCTGGCAGTCACACAACCGCTGTTAAGTAAGAGTCCGGCTGACCCCACAAACCACTGGCAATCGGTGAGATTGCAGGACCAAAGAGTTGCGATGGCAAGGCCATCATTAAAGGACAAAGGTGGGAGGGAAAAGGGTCCTGTATGAGGTGTGAAAGGAGCCAGCAAGATTGCCGGTCATACCACACTCCTAAGTAACTCTGTTTCAGTATCGGCGCCTTCCTAGGTGGCAGGAGAGTATGTATTCTCCAGCCTAGGGTCTGCCAATACTGTTAAGGGGACGGCGACAGTGCCGCCTCCTCTCAACAAGGGAGAAACAGAGTTCCAGTGCCGGCACCATCCTAGGCTGCAGAAGAATGTTTATTCTTCAGCCTAGGGTCTGTGAGAACAGGACTAGTGTTCTAGACTCTAGGGAGAAGGTGGCAGCATCATACAACCACTTCAAGTGCGGCCTAGGGAGGGCTAGCCTCGTATGCCGGAGATATCTATCTATGCCTGAATTTATAAAATGATACACGAGGGTAAACGGGGAAATGTCTGAAAGTATACTACATCGCCTAGGTTAGGTTACCTAGGCAAGACGAGATCTCGGTTATCTAAATCACCGAAACTCTGATGTGTACGATCAACATAGAAAAGGAAAAATTATGCATACCATAAATATCTTTACAAGTATAAATAGCCAAAATAGCTTTCATAATTAATTAATTAATGCTATTTCAACCGGGAATGTCGTTTTACTAACTAAAAAACACATGCCTAACGAACGACAGCGTCCATGTCGCCTTCGCTAACTCAACTTTCCAGAGGCAAAAGAAGCTGGAGATTGCATAATAATCCGCGCAGAATTGATAAAAAAAGTTAGACACGGAACACCACCGTGCAAATTCGCTACAAAATTAGGAATGTCCGCCATCTTGGATATGGCGACGTCTTGATACTCAATAGTAGTATAATAACGGCTCCCCTTCTAAAATTGCCACTCTTCCCTCTCGAAGCGAAAACGCTATTCGGGGTGAAGATCGCTATGTCTCGCATCAAGATATATGTCCCCTGATTTATGCAATATCCTTAAGAGAATGTTAAGGATATTTGCGTCAGGAGTTAGAGTTCTGGAGACCTAAAGGTAAATTCCCTGGGAATATCACTGTAGTTCATATATCCCTTGGAAGCTACTATTAGGAACATTCCATCAGGACGACAACATTGAGGTTTATAATTTGGCTGCTCTTCAAGGAAAGCATGAAATATATAAATAACTAAGCTGTTGCTTTAATTAGAATCTTAAAAAATTAGGATCATCAAAATTGTATAACCTCACACTCAAAAAAAAAAAAATTATACTGCATATATAAACTAACCATGAAAATCAGCAAGGAGCAATTTGGTGTGTACTACAAAAATATATTCTAGACAATTCCAGGAAGAAAAAGGAACAGATGGATTTTAATAATTTCTGATATCAGGAGGAACACCAGATAATCTCATATGGAGTGGCAGTCTATTATCAAACATTTCTGAAGTATGAAAAGAACATCACGATATATATCATTATAATACTACAAATATATTGAAACACTCATTTGGCCTGACTTAGGAGTTTTATGTGTTACAATGGTCACTCCACTTACATCTCATATTTTCAATACCAATTATTAATGGAACGTAGGAAAAAGTAATGCTACAGTAAACCAGTGATATAAATTTTTACAATAGCAATTGAAAAGAGATTTATTCTATTTCATCGAAAAACTCCTATTTCTGGAATCCGTTAATATTATTATCTAAGTTATTATTTTTTCACCCAGTCTAGTAACAAGTACTTTATTCATCACTAATCTTTAAAAAGTCAGTTCATATAAAGTTTATTTTAGTTCGTAATTATTTCATTGCATCTTTATGTAAAAAAAAAAAAATCTACTTAATGCTACCTTTTTCTAGTTAATTCTAAACATCCGAAACTTAACTTGAAAACAAGGTCAAGATCAACATGTGTGACCTTGTACCAACCGTGTGTCACATGATCGTACATAAATTATTTTGTATATATTATGCTTGTATCTGCGCTCTTCCCTCGCACTAAAAAGAACAAGAACAAACATGTCTATGTGTCGCCTATGTAACATTATTATTTCTCGAACATGTATTTTCCAGTTGCCTTGAGGTTTTGTATATAAAGGAGAGTGTTCTTTAATAATACTACTCAGTTGATTGCATCCTGCCTTTGAGTTTTAACCTTTCTCTCGGCCCGTCACATTGGTGTCCCCGGGAGTCAACTCGCTTCCACCGCCTTCCACCCCCACCCGCTTTGCCCCTCCATCGTTGGTACTATGACGGACTCTACGGCAGTTGGCGCTACGGCCGCTCCATTCAAACTTTCATCGTTTGCCAGCAGAGAGGCGTTTGCTTGGTTTCAGCGAGCAGAAGTCCAGTTTCGCATCAGGGGTGTGACTCGCTCAACCACCAAAGCAGATTATGTTCTCGCGGCGATACCCGAGGACACCTTCCCAGAAATATCCGACTGGCTTTATGAACAAGGAGACACCCCAATAGCGTATGACGCCCTCAAAACATACCTTCTGCAGCAGTACTCGCCGTCGCCTGCCGCCCGTATAGCAAAGCTTTTTTAGCTCTCGCAACAACCTTTGGGGGACCAAAGGGCTTCGCTTGCCCTCAGGGAAATGACCAGTATCGCTCGCCTTCAACCTGTCGCAGACGGCTCTCCTCGTGAGGTGAACCTACTTCGTGACCTTTGGAAACGCCGTTTACCCAGACCTATACGCGCTGCCATACCCGATGTCAATAGTTTACCCATGAAAGACTTGATGACCAAAGCCGACGCCCTTATGGACAGCCACTTTAAGACCTCCATCAACGCCTCCACCCCTGACGAAGAGGATGCCTATTCAACATCAACCGAAGCTGACATGAATGCCGTAGGACATACACGCCTACCCCGTGGTGTGCCGAAGCAGCGACAAAGCCGCCCGCCACCCACCAACCGCTCGCGCCCCAGCGAATGACTTCTACAGCCACTTACTACCTCCAGTTTTGCTACTACCACTTCAGATTCGGAGCAACTGCGAAGAAATGTGCCAAGGATTGTCAGTGGCCAAAAAACGTGTAAGTAGGCCATCGCTCGTGGCGGTGGCCTCCCGTGTTTCTAATCTTTTCTTTTTACAGGATGCAGGAACGGGGGTGCGATTTTTGGTAGACACGGGTGCTTGTCGTTCTCTTTTGCCAAGGAAACTCTTCAAGGCACGACGTAGTCTGTCTACATCTGCCGACGTCCGCTTGGTAGCTGACAACGGATCTGCGATACCCACCTACGGTTACGAGAACCTCACATTATCGTTCGGAAACGGTAAAGTCAATTGGAATTTTCTCGTTGCTGACGTCACAATGCCAATCCTCGGTGCGGATTTCCTCTCTCATTTCCACCTTCTGGTCGATGTCGCCCACCGACGATTGATCAACGCAGACTCGTACTTGTCGACACCTCTTCAACCCGCCCCCTCTAACCTCGCTCTCCACATCAGTGCACCCACGGATGCCTACGCCCACCTCCTCACGTCGTACCCGGAAGTTTTCCGTCCAGAACTTCGCCAAACGCCCACGGTTCCTGCCAAGCACGGTATTTATCACCATATCAAGACGACGGGACCCCCAGTCTTCGCAAAATTCAGACGTCTGGCACCGGAACGATTGGCAGCCGCCAAACAGACGTTCGCCGAAATGGAGGAAATGGGCCTTTGCCAAAAGGCCTCCAGCCCATGATCATCACCCTTACACATCGTTCTGAAGAAAGACGGCTCCCTCCATCCATGCGGGGATTACAGGCGCCTGAACATGCAAACAGAACCGGATCACTACCCCCTCCCAAACATTGCCGACGTGACCTCCTACCTGCACAAAGCAAAGGTTTTCTCTACGCTTGACCTCCTGAAGGGGTATTATCAGGTGCCTATGAACCCAGAAGACATCTCCAAGACTGCCATCAACACTCCGTTTGGTACATACACCTTCAATTACTCCTGTTTTGGCCTACGTAATGCTGGGGCCACGTTTCAACGTCTCATGGATGGTATCTTAGGGGACCTCCCTTTCCGTGTATGTTATGTGGACGACATACTTGTGTTCTCCTCCTCAAAAGAGGAACACCTCCGTCACCTGCGCATTGTGCTCGACCGCCTGCAACAAAACGGCCTTGTAGTCCGGTATGACAAGTGTACCTTTGGCGCCAACGAAGTGTCGTTCTTAGGGCACCGCATCACTCCTGAAGGAGTCCACCCCCTCCCTGAGAAGGTAGCAGCCTTTCAGGACTTCCCCGTGCCCTTGACCGTCAAAGCTCTGCAGGAATTTTTGGGCATGATCAACTATTATCACTGTTTTCTGCCGGCCATTGCAGCCACTCTTGCTCCCCTCCACACCTCCCTGAATGGCAAGCCAAAGGACCTGAAGTGGTGTCCCCTTCAAGATGCAGCCTTCTGCAATGCAAAGAAGGCCATATCAACTGCTGCGGTTCTCACTTTTCCTATCCCACATGCCCCTCTCCTTCTCTCCACCGATGCCAGCGATGTCGCTATTGGTGCAGTACTCGAGCAGGTGGTCAACGGCTCGCCCCGCCCATTGGCCTTTTTCAGCAGAAAACTGTCCAAGGCAGAATCGGGTTATTCTACCTTCGATCGAGAATTGCTGGCAGTGCACTTGGCTGTCCGTTACTTTCGTCATTTCTTAGAAGGTACTCCCTTCGTCATTCGCACAGACCACATGCCTCTGGTGCACGCCCTCACTCGACAGTCTGACGCCTGGTCCTCCCGTCAACGCCGACATCTCTCCGCCGTGGCTGAATACAATTGCACCCTTCAATACGTCCTTGGGAAAATGAATCCCGTTCCCGATGCCCTGTCAAGAAACACGTCGGCTGCCGTTCAACTGGGATTGGATTATAATGCCCTGGCTGAAGCCCAACGACAGGATCCAGAGTATCAAGCTTGTAGGACATCCTGCACGTCCCTCCGTTGGGAAGACTTTCCCCTCGAAGACTCCAACACCACCCTCCGCGACCTTGGATTCCTGCTCCCATGCGCTGGCAGGTGTTTGATTTCATTCACGCCTTTCACATCCCTCGTGCCGTTCTACTGCACAGCTGCTGAAGGCAAAGTTCATTTGGCACGGCATTTCTAAGGATGCTAAGGATTGGGTCCACGCCTGTACTTCTTGCCAAACTTCCAAAGTACATCGACACACGGATTCAGGAGTGGGCACCTTTCCTCAACCTCAGCGTCGTTTCACACACATTCACGTCGACGTTGTAGGCCCCCTACCCACATCACACGGACATCGTTACTTGTTTACCGTCATCGACCTCTCCACTCTTTGGCCTGAAGCCATTCCCATGGAAACTTCAACGTCCGCCTCATGTACATCTGCCTTACTCTCTGGATGGATTGCAAGATTTGGTATCCTTGAGCATATTACTTCTGACAGGGGAACCACTTTCACCTCTCAATTGTGGACATCATTAGCGAATCTCCTGGGCATCACCCTATATCAGACAACGGCCTACAACCCCGCTGCCAATGGAATGGTTGAACGTTTTCATCGCACCCTCAAAGCAGCTTTGATGTCCCGCTGCAAGGATTGCAACTGGTTTACTCAGCTTCCCTTGGTCCTCTTGGGACTAAGGACCACTCCTAAAAATGCCCTCGACGTCTCGACAGCTGAAATGGTGTATGGCGACCCGTTGGTCGTCCCTGCCGAATTTTTTCCTTCTACAACTTCTTCCGACGATCTCCAGCGCATACGTCACGTTGTGGAAAAATTTACTCCATGCCGCCAGACTTACAAGCCCCCAGCAAAGCATCACATACCAACAGACCTGCATTCTGCAACGCACGTCTTCCTGCGCAACGACACTACCAAGCCACCGCTAACGGGTCCTTTCCTTGTGATCCGACGCAGTCCGAAAGCATTCCTACTAAACATTCGTGGCAAAGAAGACTGGGTCGCCATTGATCATCTAATCCTGCTTATCTACTGCCAGTTGACCCGCCTACAGTTCGCCTCTCTAGATCAGGGCGCCCTATTTAACATGTACAGTATGTCATTTTTAGGGCGGGGGAGCCATGCACCAACCGTGTGTCACACGATCGTACATAATTTATTTTGTATATATTATGCTTGTATCTGCGCTCTTCCCTCGCACTAAGAAGAATCAAAACAAACATGTCTATGTGTCGCCTATGTAACATTGTCATTTCTCGAACATGTATTTTCCTGTTGCCTTGATGTTTTTTATATTAAGGAGCGTGTTCTTTAATAATAATACTCAATTGATTGCTTCCTGCCTTTGAGTCCTAACCTTTCTCTCGGCCCGTCACATCTTAGTTCAACTTTGTAATTGATATTAAGATTGTAGTTTCCTAATTACAGCTTTGTAATAAACGAGAACAGTCGTTCGTTTAGTTGCCAGAAAACTAATATGCCAATATAGATATACGAATGATAATAGATTCTCAATTACTTCTTAATACAACTAGCTGGACTAATTATTATATGTAATGTTTATAAGATTGATATATTGTTTCAACTGTGAATGTTTCGAGGAAATGGGGAAATTGAATGTTAACAAGCTACAAGTTATATTAATTAAGGACTTCAGTCTTCGATGTTTCTTTGTTTTCAATTTTCATTAACAAGCTGTAAAATCAAATGTCAATTTTCTCTGGACCTTTTAAAATTTTATTTATATCATATAAGTTTATGATTTTTTCAACTGCTGCAAACAAGTTATCTAAATACATGTAATTGCAAGGAAATTACCATTAATCCTCATCATAGCGATTTATTCAAATTAATTTTACAATCTTTATATTAAAGCATTTAACCTAATCTAACCTAACATTAAATACATATGAATATAACCTAAAAGTAATTATATTAGCTAGGAATATCGGTTCATCTTTATTTATGCATGCATTTCATCCCTTTTGAAAGTTTTGTCTAATTACTAGCACCAGCCATCCGTTTTGATACTACCGCTAGAGAGTTATGGGGTCTTTTGACTGGCCAGACAGTATTATATTGCATCCTTCTGTCCGGTTACGGTTCTTTCAATTTGCCTACACACATACAACGAATAGTCTTACCTATTTTTTACCTATTCTCATCTGCCCTCATACACCTGACAACACTGAAAATACCAAATAATTCTTCGCCCAAGGGGTTATTGCACTGTAATTGTTTAGTGGCCACTTTCCTCTTGTTAGAGGGTAGAAGAGACTCTTCAGGTATGGTCTGCAGCACTTCTAGAACAAGGTCACTCCAAAATCAAACCATTACTCTTTATTCTAGGGTAGTGCCATAACCTTTGTACATTGTTCTTCCATTGTCTTCTGTTAGAGTTCTGTTGCTTGAGGATACACTTGGGCACGTTGTTCTGTCTTATTTCTCTTCCTCTTGTTTTGTTAAAGTTTTTATAATTTATATAGGCGATATTTATTTTCATGTTGTTATTCTTCTTAAACTTTTATTTCTCCTTGTTCCCTTTCCTCACTTTTGCTATTTTCCATGTTGGAGACCATGGGCTTATAGCACTCTGCTTTTCCAACTAGTGTTTTAGCTCCGCCCCCCAGCATCGCGATCTTAATTGCACCACATTGCAGAAATTGCAAAAAAAATATCTTGCCATCACACTTGCAATATAACCTCAAATTGTTACAGCATCAGTGTTATTGGCGACCGGTATGACATTGATGCCTCCAAATTACACAAACTCGAAGAAGGTACAAAACATGAATAGTTTGTAGGTGTGACTAAAGCTTATTACCTACAGGACAGATTACCTATTCCACATTGGAAAAAAATTTTGTTACAAAATAAGTCACACTAGTCATCCCACCTGAATTTCATTCCTGTATCTTGGATAAAAAATGCTCACTCACTCCTCATTGATTCAGACTGATCTTGGGTGTGATGCTGAAAGAAACTGAAAGACTCTATTATTGCCATCCACTGCTGTTGTTGACGTCCTAGAACTTCCTTGTGCAAGCCATGCTGAAGGAGGTACTAGGATATTTTGTCACCTATATTATGCCATTATACATCATTAATATCTGAGTGCACATTGTCGGACACCAATACTTCAGGATTGAAAAAATACAAAAATTCCCTTTTTGCCATGATATAGCACAAAACACTACTATCAAAGCTAACATGGATAAATCGATGGTAATATCAGTCTTACTAAGCATCTTTATTCTTAAAGTAGGTGACAGTGTGAGCTATCCTTATTATCGAGGAAGAAAAAAAGCATTTGACGCTGACCTTTATTGTAAAGAGCAGGCGAAACCCCTTGCAGAGTACGGTCTTTCTGTAAGTTTCCTGTTCATTAACTATAATGTCCTTAATGCTGCTAGGTTCTACTTTTCGATTGTATACCTATTATAACTTCAAAGGTGACTTGAATGCATTAAGGACACATAAAATAAGAACTAAGAAGCCTGCCTCCCCCTGAAAATGCATTCTATTTTCATGTGTTGTGATCTCTTCATAATAAAGCTTAGAGTGAAAGAACTCACTAATCCAACCTTGATATACCAAATCCCTTAAACCATTTTCGCAAGCTTCTTGATGGGATGTTAGTACTTGTCATGATGGACAAGGACCCAAAACCAAACAAAACAAAACAAGCCAAGTACTGTTGGTGTTAGTCAGTATTACCGTGCTAGGCAGTATTTTACCATGCTAGGTGGTATATACCATGCTATGTGGTATATATTGTGCTAGGCAGTATATCTTAGCAATCCGTATTTAACAACAGGCATATGCATATAAGCGGATGACCACTTTCTCGGAGTAATAAGAGTAACTGTCAGCAGAGTGACGGATTGGGTTTAAGGCTATGGACAAACTGTCTCTTTGACTTTTACTCCTATGCCTAGTGGTTGATCTTACTAGAAATAAAATGGATGATCAGGGATCACTTGCCTTAGTTACACAGGTGCTGCGCATCACAAGGAACTGGCTATCCTTTAATATCTAGCCAGTGAATTCTCTATGGATTTAGTCAGTCATTGAAAGAGAAGATGGTAGTATGGACCCCAGTCCCTGGCATAGTGGGGTGATAAAAATCTCCTGGTGTATAAGTACTACAGAAAATATTTAAAATTGGTAATTGAAATGTTAGAACTATGAATCACATTAGGAAGTCACAGCAAGTGGAGAGTGAATTTATGAAATACAGCTTTGATATCTTGGCCCTAAGTGAAATACATTGCCAGGTGATTGGTGAGGAAACTTTAGACCGAGGAAATATATATATATATATATATATATATATATATATATATATATATATATATATATATATATATATATATATATATATATATATATATATATATATATATATATATATATATATATATATATATATATACACTTAGGAAGACCAGATGGAGTTTGAAAAGGTGCTGTAGGATTGATGGCAACACCATGAGCAGAAAAGGCATTAACCAAGGGGAGAGCTGTAAATAGTAGATCGTTACGAGCAAAGTTCAAATT
>NC_090741.1:135517462-135519962 GCF_036898095.1 Palaemon carinicauda | reverse complement strand
ATCATAGCTCAAAGTATGATAGTCGGTTCAAAACCTCACCGATAAAAGTATTTGTGGGTGATCGTGCGTATTTGAAACGATTTCAACCTAGGAAACAGAACCTGGAGCCACCTTAATTGGGTCCCTACCGAGTGAAGATGGTTAATTCTGACACAGTTGTGATACAAAGCATTGTTAATGGCGCAGTGTCTGAACATCATCAGGCACACTTACATGTGAAACCTGAAGAGGTAGTTTTCAAAAGTGTTCCTCCTTACCCCTGCATACGTGACATCCCTCGAGTTGATGATTAGAAATCTTTTTTTTTTTCCTTTGCTGTTGTTGTTATTTCAAAAGACCTCATTTCTTCTTTTGACGTGTTTTAAATAAACTTGATGCTAACAATGTGTTCTTTTATGTTGATGCTAAATGTATACGTAAAATGTTGCGGTAATTTTTCTGTGTATGGAAATACGTATAACATTGCTGAGTGAACCTAAAAACAATCAGAGGTTACATAGGTCAAGTGAGATCCGCAGGCGGAAGATGTTTTATTCATGTATTCATATGATATCTGGTTGCTGGGGCCTGGGCAGTTCCCGAATGGCAAGTAGCTGCAGGATTTAAGTTCAGCCTTCAGGATAGGCAGTGGTAGAGAATGTGTAGATGTGAATACATTATGTTTAATGTTATAAGAGAACGGCAGGAAGATGAATGATTTTCTCGGGAATTGGTTAGTGACCACCGGTTGAAATTCGCAAGTGCAAGTGTTGTAGTGATTTGAATAAATGGTGAAACGGTGGTGGTGAGTTGTGTTGCGAAATTGTGCCGTAAACCCGGACAAGTAAAATCGAGGGGTAAAAGAATATATATTCCTACCCCTGTCCCGCCCAAGAAGCCCGTATTGCCAGCAACCAGAGGGAGGTTATTGTTGAGGTTATGTAGACTGGATGTTATGATAATTTTTCTCACTTTGGGGATTCTGTGTTTTGGTTGCAGAGATCTTCAGAAGAAATGAGTCTAATTATCTATATTGTGTTGTGTACATTTTTACATGCTATATTTCACTTTTTATTTTTTTTTGTGGAAGATGTGTTATTTTTTTGGGTGGTTTCCATATATATATTTTATGTTGCATTTCTTTTTAGTACATGCCATGTCTATTCAGGGTTGGAGGGGGGCGGGGGGGGGGAGGAGGAGTTGCGGAATAATGTCATAACTCATGTATGCAGAGATGTCATATTTGACAAGGTAAATGAACTCGATATTCAAGATGAGTATTCCACAAAAATCTATATCTCAACTTATTGATGCAGATGTTACAATGTGATAGCGAAGGGAGTTTTAGTTGCTGGTGAGCCGTTGATTTGACAAGTCCCTCACCTGAGAGGGCAGTTGTGTATAGTGTACATACGAACGAACTTTTTGTAATAAATGAAGAAAACCCATATTTCAAGGTCTCATTATCCTTTTACACTGGTCATATATATATATATATATATATATATATATATATATATATATATATATACATATATATATATATATATATATATATATATATCTATATATAGATATATTTATATATATATATATATATATATATATATATATATATATATATATATATATATAGATAGATAGATATATATGTATATATATATACACACACACACATATATATATATATATATATATATATATATATATATATATATATATATATATTATTACTAGCCAAGCTAAAAGCATAATGAGAAAAGCTAGGTGATATAAGCACAAGGGCTCCAATAATGAAAAATAGCCCACTGAGGGAAGAAAATAAGAAAATAAATAAATTAGAAGAAAAAATTAACTTTATATTATTCTAAAAACACTAACAACATTAAGAATGATACGGCATATATTTAATATAAATAACACTTATGTCAGCCAGTTCAGCATAAAAAAATCTTTGCCTCAACTTTGAACTTTTGAAGTTATACTGATTCAACTACCCGATTAGGGAGATCATTCCACATCTTGGTCATAGCTGGAACAAAACTTCCAGAATACTTTGTAGCAATGGGACTCATGATGGAGAAGGCATGACTATTATAATTATCTGCCTGCCTAGTATTACGAAAGGGATGGAACTGTTCAGGAGGATATGAATGTGAAGTATGATCAGAATTATAAAAACCTTATGCAAGATACCTAATGAAATAATTAAACGATGCTGCCAAACATTAATATCTACGTCAGGCAATAGGAATCTAATAGACCGAAAGTTTCTGTCAAACATATAAAGATGAGACTCAGAAGCTGAAGACTAGATGGAGAACAATACTCGAAACAAGGTACCATGAAGTAATTAAAACACTTCGTCAAAACTAATTAATCACCAAAAATCTTAAAAGACTTTCTAAATAAGCCTTTTTTTTGTGCAATTGAAAAAGACACAGACCTAATATATTTCTCAATAGTAAATTTTCTGTCAACAATCATACCTAAAATTTTGAAAGAGTCATACTAAGTTAAA
>NC_090741.1:135504962-135512462 GCF_036898095.1 Palaemon carinicauda | reverse complement strand
CTAACGTGTTATGCCACTGCAATTATTGCAATCAGTCAGGTCTCCTTTGATTACTATTTTCACTAACACTCCTAACTCCCATTCATCAGGTTTGCCTCCACATAACACATTCTACAAAAAAAAAAAAAAAAAAAAAAAATCCCTTAATTTTGGTCAGTATTATCTCGGCAGTTATTCCATCAAGGTTCGCTTAATCTCTTTGGGTTCTTTAGAATATCTTCGAGTTTAATAACACTAAGTTAAATCATGGGCAGGTCAAGGTCTTCATCAAGGTTAAGTATATAAATCAAATTATTCCCTTATATCTACTCTTCATCACTGCACAAAAGTGTTCCATTGAACGTTGTCGATTTTTCATATTTTTGTGCTATAACAGAGCCATCTCTACTTTTAATTGGTATAAGCTTCTTCTGCTTTGCCCAATTCGAGATTTCAATAATAATTCTATGAGCAATTCTTACACCATATCCAGTTCCTGAATTCATAGCATACAACCAACTGGTATGGTGGGTACCACTCATGTAGAGTTAGGTAAATGTTTGTAAATTATTTAAGACTTTCGTCATATATTTTTAGTAATATTTTCATTCAGTTCCTTATACGTAAATTGACGTTATTTCAAGAAATTTAATTTTATTTCACATTTAAGAATCTAAGTTAATACCTGATTAAAATGCTGAGAAACAACAACTAACATTTATGTACAAGCCTCTAGAGATTGTTTATGAATATTCTTACTGAGGGCAGACATTAATGTTTCCACTTGATACGAGACCAGAACAAAAAAAGAATGATAAGCATGGTATGGAGAGAATTTGGTAAAGTAAATGATATGATGAAAGCTAAAAGTAGACTTTCTCTATAAAGTAAAGCTTTTAATGAGATGTTACTATGAGTATAAACTTATGCATCAAAAACCATTTGGACCCTTACAAAAGCCTTGGGATATAAGCTAGTTACAACCGAAGAGCAATAAAAAAAAAAATTATAGGAATAACACTAAGAAAAAGAAATTGAACAACATGGATATTAGAATAGAGTAAAGTTAGGGATATTCTAAGAACATGTAAGAAAAACAAAAAGGACATGTACAGGACATATAATGAGAATAGATGACAAAATATGAACATCATGGATAAAAGAATGGGTCCCCAGAGATTGTAAAAGATGCAAGACAAAAAAGAAAAGACGATGGATTGACGAATCAGTACAAAATTTGTGTAGACAATATATAGACGCAATTTATATATATATATATATATATATATATAAATATATATATATATATATATATATATATATATATATATATATATAGATAGATATATAAATATATATATATATAAATATATATATATATATATAAATATATATATATATATATATATATATATATATATGTATATATATATATATATATATATATATATATATATATATATATATACATATATAATATATATATATATATATATATATATATATATATATATATATATATAAATATATATACACTCTATATATATATATATATATATATATATATATATATATATATATATATAAATATATATATATATATATATATATATATATATATATATATATATATATGTATATATATTTACTTATATTTATATATAGTATATATATATATATATATATATATATATATTTATATATATACTGATATATATATATATATATATATATATATATATATATATATATATATATATATATATATTTATATAATGAGATATATATATATATATATATATATATATATATATATATATATATATATATATATATATATAATGAGATATATATATATATATATATATATATATATATATATATATATATATATATATATATATACATACATATATATATATATATATATATATATATATATATATATATACATACGTATATATATATATATAATATATATATATATATATATATATTTATATATATATATATATACATATATACTTACGTATATATATATATATATATATATATATATATATATATATATATATATATATATATATATATATATATATAAATCTAGGAGACTCCTTAGCAATTGTCTGCAGCTCTTTTAGGAGAAGGACACTCCAAATTCAAACCAATATTCTCTATTCTTTGGAAGTGCCATAGCTCTTGTACCATGGTCTTTCACTGTCTTGGGTTATAGTTCTCTTGCTTGAGAGTACACTTGGGCACGATATTCACTCTTATTTCTCTTACTTCGGTGTTGCAAATTTTTAATAATCTATTTAGGAGATATATATTTTAATGTTATTACTTTTCATGGATTTTTTAGTATTCCTTCTTCCCTTCCCTCAATGGGCTATTTTGCCACTAGTAGCTCCTGTGCGTACAGCATCCTGCTTTTCCAACCAGCGTTGTAGCTTAACAATCAATTATATATATATATATATATATATATATATATATATATATATATATATATATATATATATATATATATTATATATATATATATATATATATATATGTATGTATGTCTTTATTTGTTTCTATTATTATTATTGTTGTTGTTGTTGTCGTTGTTGTTGTTGTTATTGTTATTCTGATTTTTATTATTATTATTATTTTTATTATTATTATAATTATTATTATTATTATTATTATTATTATTATTATTATTATTATTGTAACGAATTCTAGACAAACTATAACGCTATTTAGAAAAGCAGGATACTCTGGTGTACCTCAGGGTTTTGTGCCAATATTTTTCATACAATATTCACATGACAAATGGTTTGTCTAGAAAACAACCTTGCTGGTTATGTAAATGATTCTCCTCTATTTTCATTAATTCCATTTCCTAAATTTAGATCTGGGGATGTTGAATTCCTTAACAGAGATTTAGCAGAGATCAGTGCATGGTGCAAATTATAGGGTATGAAGTGGAATCCTAACAAAACTCAAAATAATTTATGATTAACGCAGTGGCTCCTAAACATCTGGATCTCAGCATTGATATTTTTTTTTTAACTTTGTATGGTGCTTGGAAAACTTTAGGTGATTCTAGACAGAAAATTTACTTTTGAGAAACATAATAGGTCTGTGTCTTCTTAGATAAAAAAAAATAAAAATGGCTTATTGAGAAAGTCTTTCAAGATACTTGGTGGTCAATCTATTCCGGCGAACAGTTTTATTTCTTTATTTTTTCCTTGTTTCTAGTATCGTTCTACTCTCTGATCTTCCGCTGCTGATTCACATCTTGATTTGTTGACCAGGAACTTTCGGTCTATTAAATTATTTATTCCTGATCTAGATATTAATCTCTTGCACCGTCGTTCAATTAGTTCATTTTGCATATTACATAAGATTTCATATAATCCTGACCATCATTCACATTAAGATATTCCTAGATAAGTCCATTTTGTTCGTAATACTAGGTATGCAGGTAATTCTAATTATCAGGCCTTCTCCATCATGACCCCTAATACTGCACAGTACTCAAGAAAATTTATTCCAGCCGTGACCAAGTTGTTGGATGATCTTCCTAATCGGGTAGTTGAATCAGTAAAACTTCAAAAGTTCACACTCGCAGCAAATATTTTTATGTTGAATAGGCTTACATAAGTCCTTTTATGGTTTGTATAACAAATATCTTGTTCAGTGTTGTTAAAGTTTTTTGAAATACTTTATTTAGAATTTTCTTTACTTATATCGTTTATTTTATCCTTTTTTCCTTTTCTCAATGAGTTAAATTTTCCTGTTGGAGCACTTGGTCTTATAGCATCTTCCTTCTCCAACTATGATTGTAGCCTAGCTAGCAATAATTATATATATATATATATATATATATATATATATATATATATATATATATATATATATATATATACAGTATATATATATATATATATATATATATATATATATATATATATATATATATATATATATATATATATAATATATATATATATGTATATGTGTGTGTGTGTATATATATATGTATATATATATATATATATATATATATATATATATATATATATATATATATATATATATATATATATATATATATATATATATATATAAATATATATATATATATATATATATATATATATATATATATATATATATATATATATATATATATATATATGCAGAAGAACCACAGCGAAAATGAGAATACGAAATATACGATCAAGTCCTGACTAGTTTCGTGGTACTTCTACACAGGACTGATTTATTGAGAGAGGTTTCTTTACATTTTATAGGGAAAGTAAACGTACGAACATACATATAGAGAATTAGAAAACAATGACACTCCCTTACCAGCTACCTGGGCTGAGGTTAGGTGTTAACTGGGCGGAGATCCAACCTCATTGGACACCTGGCAAAAAGGGTAATTTCTGGTGGCGGGTGAATTCTTGTTTTTGACTTTCAATACAGTTTATTTATATGAAAACACGGTAGCCTTATCTATATAAATACATAAGCAAAACTATTTGTATATGTAAAACACATCCATATATAAATACATAAAAAAGACATATACATACAGACAGGCATTCATACACAAACATGCATAATATATACACAGACATATACATATGTGTACACATACTGGTATACATATACAGACACATACATAAACTTGCCCATAAATTCTTTTTTTACACATGATTAACATGTATACATATACATACATATACATATATATATACACATATATACATTTACATACATATACACATATGTATATGTATATATGTGTATATATATGGTTATATATTGAACAAAACTTCTTGAATACGGTGTAGTATTTAGCCTTTTGCTGGAAAAAGCCTGACAATTAGAAATTATTTCATATATAGTATTGATGTAAAGGATGGTCAAAATGATAAAAAAAATCTTATCCAACATGGACATGGAACTAATACAACGATGGTGGTCAAGAGTAATATACAGATCAGGAATAAGAAATTTGATAGACCGTAAGTTCTTTTCCGACAAATTAAGATGAATATTTACAGCTAATGACCGGACAGGATAATAATACCTCGAGCTAAGCAATTTAAGGCCGATTCACACGACCCATTTTCTTTCCGACAGGCTGGGTGGTGGCGAACCTCCGTCGAAATGTTTTACATTCACACGAGGCGTTCCGTATCCGTTTACCAGCACGCGGTTTTCATTGTATAATTCGAATCTGTCACGTGAACACCGAGTAAATTACAATCATTTTGACACTATAAGATGTTGGTTGATAACTGTGTTGATAAAATAAGTTATGCAACTTCATTATAATTTATGCACCATGCCAAGAATATAAAAATTATGATAAACTCGCCTGTTTAATCTAATGCCTCTTCAGTCATTTTCTATATCTTTTATTTATGTAAATTATTTCTATATATATTGTTTGCCATGTCAAACATCTCCTCATACCCTTGAAAATTTTCAATTAACCTCTAATACAAGGTGTCAACAACAAACTAACTAATTTTAATGACTCTATACTATGAGGAAAAGTCAGGGTTTGTAGGCCACGAAATGAACGGGTACGATACAAGTCCTTGTTCACACAAAACATCATCTAGCCGTTGGTTGGGACGGGTGGCTGACGGCCGTCAAACAGGACGAGGTTTCTTGGAAAGAAAACCGTGCCGACTCGGACGGCTGATGTCCAAGGGCCGCCATCAGCCTAACGGGTCGTGTGAACAGTTGCATTTGAATACATGCAAGGAAGCTACACGCCGGTTAACCGACGGCCAGCCTATCGGAAAGAAAACGGGTCGTGTGAATCGGCCTTTAAATGAAAGAATTAGAACACTTCAGAATAGACTAAACTAATGAAAAACTTACAAGACTTTCTTACTAAGCCAATTATTTGTGCAATTGAAGTAGAGAGAGACCTAACGTGTTTCTCAAAAAAAAAAAATTGTAGAGGATCAAACTTAAAATGTCCATAAGAGCCATAAAGAGTTAAAGAAATGTTATCAATGCTTAAATCCGGTTGTTGAGAAGCCACTGTTAGTATTCACCTCCATGCCTCATAATTTACAGCATGAACTAACTGTAGCTAGATTTTTATTAAGGGATTCATCATCCCATTCATGAGTCAGAATTGTTTCAAAGAGAGACCATCTTCTGCATACGCATTGATCTTGTTTTCTAGTGCAAACCACTTGTCATGGATATAGTGTATGGAAAGTAATGATACAAGAATAATACCCTGAACAACACCAAATTCCACATTCCTATCCTCACTGTAGTGCTTATCAGCAACAAATTGTCTTTTTATATTACTCCGAAATTCATAATAATGCTAAGAAAAAACCCCACCTACTCCAAAATGTTTAATATTGAAAAGCAAAAGCGTCATGATAAACATTGTAAAAGGCAGTACTAAAACTAACAGCAATCATACCCCCTTTCCAAGCAAAACAAGAATTTTCTGTACAGCATTAGAGAACATAAGAAGGGCATCACATACTCCAATGCCTTAACAAAAACCAAATTGAAAACTAAGGGACAGAAGATTACCTTCAGCAAACCTATATTGACATTTTGCCTATACCGCACGTGTTTCATACACGCTCCTAAACTGTAACGAATTCACTCTCTCTTAATTGCACTGATATTAAAAAACCTGTGTGAGGATGGTAGTTCATGTTTTATTTTATTTGAATTTTTCATGACCTTCTTGCCAACAGGTCTAGGTATAAAAGTTCGAAGTCTATTCAAACAAGTTGAGTTTTATTCACCTCGCCTCTCTGTTGCTTCCTAACTGCTTACTCGCACATTGATGACCAATGGAGTGGCAACCTCCCTCCCTGTTTGATAAGGCCACCCTCTGACCCTGACTCTCTTGTCATTGCCAATCCTATGAAACTACCACCGTTCACCAAGACACATTTCCAGTTCTGTATGAAAAGCATTGCTCGCTCAAGCACCAAAGCAGACTATGTCATGATGGTGATCCCTGAGCACATTTTCATGGAAATCTCCAATTATCTCTGCGATCAAGGGAACACCCCAGTAACGCATGGTGCCGTCAAATCATGCCTCCTAGAACAGTTGTTGCTAACACCAGCTGCCTGTATATCCAACCTTATCTAGCTCTTTCAACACCTTTGGGGGACCTAAAGGCTTTGCTCGCCCTTAGGGAAATGACCAGCATTGCTCTACCTCACTTAGGTGACTCTCCTAGTCAGATGAACCTACTTCATGACCTTTGGATAAAATGTTTACCTAAACCTGTATGCAGTGCCATACCTGATGTTGATGTTTTGCCCAGGAAAGACTGGATGACCAAATACGATGCCTTATAGACAGCCACTTCACCACCTTCAAGACCTCCATCAATGCCTCAACTCCTGACCAAAAGACAACTATTCAATATCAATCAAAACGTACAGGAATGCTGTAAGGAACAGACGCTCACCCCATAATGTGCCAGAGTGGCAACAAACCGACCACCACCCA
>NC_090741.1:135487462-135492462 GCF_036898095.1 Palaemon carinicauda | reverse complement strand
TCTGTTTTAGCTTCCAACTGTTCCGTAACCTACGCCAAACAAGGATGTTCATGGCGATAAATATCACCACCGTTACACTTAATCCTGCTAGTAGTATGGGGTGAAGAAATTCCTTATAAGTTGGTGACAGGTGGTCCATCTCGGTCAATTTCATCAACCGCTTGGCAACCTGTTTGTTGTACGGGAGAGGTAGTGCTGGCATTGTAGACGTCCACGTGAATTTCGCGAAGTAGGCTCGTTCTCTGATGATTGTCCTTAGCCCGGTCACCATGGAATCAGGGGAAGTCCCGATACAACCATCTGCTGCAACAAAGATGTGTGCAAATGACGTGGATCCGTCAGGGCATGATACATTGAAGCCGTCCTTGTCGTATCGTATCCACGAGCCATTGTTCAGTCTGCAATTGAACTCATTATTGTCAAAGGGATAAAGCTTATCCAGACAATTTTCACTTGTATGGGAGAGAGCACCGTCTAGCACTATACCTAACTCGCATGAATCCATTAAGTTTTTATGGAATTCAAATGAGTCAGCTGTACATATTTTTCTATCCATTGCGTCTGAACAGTGAGTTAATTGATTTAAGTCTTTAATGACCGTATATGTTTCCTTGTTTGGAGAAATCAATACGTGTCCTGTCAAACTGGATATTACTGGATTTGAGTGATTCGTCATGAAAGTCGGAAATGGTGATATCCTGTAAGATTGCCAGGCATCAGAAGAATCAAAAGGAATTGTAATCCTAATCTTGTTATTTTCAACGCTTATTGTAATTAGGCTGTAATAAAATTCTATCCTACGTTCGCCTAACAAAGGAACATAGCCTAGTTTATCCCTTCCGTTCTCCAGAACTAACTTTAAGTAATTTATAGGCAACAAATGGGGCGACAGTACACCTTTAGTTGCTAACGTGATAGCTTCTACATAATCCTTGGATTTCTCAATGAAATGTGTAATTCTGTTATGTATGTGATCTATCTTTGAATCATAATACGTTAACGTTGCCAACCAATCCTGTACTTCCATAATCTGAATGATATTACTTGAATGTTCATTTAATAAATCCATAATTTGATTGATTGAAGCTAACTGATTCCTTAGTTCTGACGTAATCAAATGTCAAGAACTCAATTTTCTTATTTTGATTACTAATCTTAAGACGATTGGAAATTCCTAAACCTAAACTTGCAATAGACCCAAAGATGTTTAATGCAGCATAAATAAACGGATTTCGTCTTTCTTTATGTTCATGTCCTACAGTCCACATCAAAAGGTCACAAGCCAAAGATTCTTTCTCGTAAGTCTTATTTTCCAAGTCATCAGATAGCATCTCTGCAACTTTTAATGTCAATCCAAGCGAACTCTCTGTAGTCAAATGAAAATGTCTTCTATGCAACTCATCCAATGAGACAGAAAACCTTTAAATGGCGGTTTTTAAGCTAGTGACATCATTTTCTGGAAGAAAAATTGGTTGCATATTCACTTCTACAACTACGTTGCTCGATGTAATAAAAACGTCTTCTTGTCTTTCAACTATAGTGCCATATTTAAAATCTATACTGTTAGTTTTAGAGCTCATCCCACAAGAGAAAAATGTCTGAGCGAACAATATCACTCCCAACAACAAAATATTCATCTTGGAAACCTGTAACGAGAAAAATATATGTAATTACTCCTGCATTAAGAAGAAAACTTTTAATCACATAAAATAAAAAAAAATTCCCTCACTTCTTTCCCTCTCTCTTTTTTTTTTCCTAATTTCTTATGTGAGCCAATGGTACTATTCTCTCATCCGTGGGTTGGGATACGTTTTGAACTCTAAACCTATTGGCCGTTAATGATTCCAAAATGTTAAATACCCTGTTGACTATTAAAAATATAAACAAATTAATTAATCGGTTTTCTGTTTCATGAAATCGGTACCCTTTGATGCAGAGCCAAGAATTTTTTTTTACTATTTTCATTATATTTTTAATGGAAACTTCTCCAGAGGGCTATAAATAACTCGAAGGAGAAACACAACAATTTAATGAGACGCTGTTTAGAATATGAACCTTTATTAAATATACAGTTATATTAAGCATTATTTCAATTGAATCACTTAAATTTTTCCCAGTGTACAAGTAATTTTATACGTGACTGGTATGGTCAATTTCAAGAACGAATAAAGATCTATTATGAAATCACTACCAATCATGCATAGATTTCACATAATCCTCCTGAGTAGGAATCTTTTTAAGAAATTTCACGTAAAGCGAAATCCAGTCGTTTCATTTTCTTCATATCAAAAGAATTTTACTTTTTCGGTCATTAATCTTCTTTTCTATCAAAAAAGGCTTCGATAGATTTGGGCCCTTTACTTATTCCTCTAGTTGAGCTTCCAGGATATTTATGATGTCTTGATCTTTTTTAGTTTCTTCAGAAAAGTTGTTTAATATCCACTGAGTTATTGCGATATTTGGTTATCATATTTCACGGATGCTTTTATCGCCATCCTGATTATGAATTCAGTTCTATAGGAGTCATAAATAAGGGAAAGATTCATTAATTAATGTTATGTTGCTCAATTTCTTTCTACAAAGCTATACAACAGATCCAATTCCAAAACACCTTTAACCAATCTCCTCAGCATGCAAAGTGAATGACTAATCGTTATGTAATTTCAACAATAGATCAAAGCTTCAAAGTAACAACCACTTATGATGTGTTGATAGCATCATATATATTATCCCTTCAAAACAAAATAAGTTATTCATTTCTATTTTACTTTTTTGGGGGCATTGGGTGTCACCAAAGTAGAACCATCATTTATTTCATATTGTTTTCATCTCATTCAAATAATAAATTCATTATTATTGGCAAAAAAAAATCTGAGTATATATGAAATATAAGGAATCAAGAATTGTCACATCTACCGCATAAAAAAATCACTTAGTGAATAGGTCGATGGAACGTTGTATTTGTGAGAAAAATAAACGAATATGATATTTATCGGCATCACAATTCTAATTATTCCCTCCTGCCTCGAAAATCCTGAAATTCCATATCCTAATGAAGTCGTCAGACAATAAGTGGAACGACTCTCATTTCATATACTATATCCCAACTCAAGCTAATATGGTATAAAATATATGAGAAAGTAAAGTTGATATGTTTTTTTTTAATATCAAAATATCCATAATTTGTTATTTCCTTCCTCAGAAAACTTTTAGAGAAGAGTTAAGGGTGCCAAGAATTATTTATTAATGTATTAAGGGATAGAGAAAATACCTACATAAACATGCATACATATATATATATATATATATATATATATATATATATATATATATATATATATATATATATATATATATATATATATACATATATATATATATATATATATATATGTATATATATATATATGTATATATATATATATATATATATATATATATATATATATATATATATGTATATATGTATATGTATATATATATACAAGCTTGCCGATCAGGGTTCGATTCCCGGCCGGACACAAGCTCTTGTCTTTGTGTGATTTCGCCTGGGGGCTCTGATCCCGAGGTCATTAAGAGAATCCAGACATTAATGTATCAAAAATATATATGGCTTATATGAATATGAAAAACACGTCTAAATGTGCAAAATTTATCATATATATATATATATATATATATATATATATATATATATATATATATGTGTGTATATATATATATATATATATATATATATATATATATATATATATATATATATATATACATATATATATATATATATATATATATATATATATATATATATATATATATATATATATATATATTCACATATATGCATAGAAGTATATATATATATATATATATATATATATATATATATATATATATACTGTATATATATATATATATATATATATATATATATATATATATATATATATATATATATATATATATATATATATATATAATATATATATATATACATATACATATATATATATAAATATATGGATATATATATATATATATATATATATATATATATATATATATATATATATATATATATATATATATATATATATAATGTGTGTGTGTCGGTGTTACGGTTTCTTTGCGAGATTGATTGTTTTGCAAAGTTTCCAGTGGTTTTATAAATAGATCTATATTGTAATTTTTGCAAAATAACATTAATCATGTGCTTACTTTGCAAGATAAATGCATAAAAAGATATTTTTAAAAAAAAATATATCTGGTAACAAACAAAACCCATGTTAAACTGGTTATTTTCTAACTCCCCCTCAATTTATAGTTTCTAATCTCAACATTGAATGGCTGATTTGTGTTAGGATTTTATTTAGTCAAGCATGAGTGAACGATATTTTTTTTTTTTCATGTATGTGGGTTTAAATGGATCAACGATCGTTGGCAAGGTTCACATTTAGCAAGAACTGTGTCTTGCTGTTGAAGTTCTGCTCTCATATTCTTACTATTTAGATGGGTAGTGTTGAGGTGTAGACCACTGCTTATTACCCAGCAATCAATGGAATAAAGGAGAATCTTGACTGAGTGTTGTTTAAATTGATGTTAAATACGATACATTTGTCTTGGTGAAAAGGTTTGAATTTCATGAGATCGTTAATTAAATGTAAGAAGCTCCAAAACCTGAGTTGAAAAAGGCTCAAAAGGAAGATTTGATTCGGAGAGACGAGATTGTAACTGATAATTTAAAAGAAAATGTGTTCATGTTTTCTTCTGCTGAAGATTTTTTGGATAAAACTAAAACTACCCATCTCACTAACAAGGACATTGAAACACTACTGGCCTGCAAGCAAAAATAAGATAACACGACATTATGGTCCGAGGGACTGCGCCTCGTTCAATGGCAGAAGAACACAGTTTCATGGCGCAAATGGAAATACACCGTAAAAAGCCATGTCTAAACAAAAACCTCATCATAGTATTACTACAACAAATCTACTGAAGCA
>NC_090741.1:135457462-135477462 GCF_036898095.1 Palaemon carinicauda | reverse complement strand
ATCAAGGATATCGCAAAAAATCAGGGGACGTATTCTTGAAACACCAGATAGCATTCTACACCCTGAATAGCGTTTACTCTTCGAGGAGGAAAGCAGCAGAATTAGATGGGGAGCCATATCAAGGTTACCCTAATTCCCATAATACTACTGAGTATCACAACAGCGCCATGTCCAATATGGTGAACATTCCTTGTAGCATTGAGCATGGTGCTAGAGATACAGTTGTTCGTGAGGGATACTCTGGAGATCTTTTCTTTAAAAAGAAGGGTGAGTTCATCAGGACGACATGGCCATCACACTAAAAATTGATTTTCCGTTTTTTGGGCTCAAGCCATATCATCCTGATGGAAGCATACCAGAGGAATAATGTATATGTGGATTTTCATCAGTGCCTTAACCTTAGGACAATATTTTTATGGTCATTTGGACCATTTGTGACAAATGACGTTACCATTATTCGTCATCATCATTAATCATAAATGATGTTAGTGCTTCCTGCCCCCTACAGGGAAGAGTCATATTAGACGGTAGAATAGGGGCCTCAAGGTTAGCATATATTGTATTAACAAACATGAGTATACACTGCATATACAAACAGTCTCATGGTTTGTATATATTGCCGAACCAATCTCAGTGTCCATTATATCCATTGTTTGCAAGCATACAATGTTATGAAGTATACTTACATCAGTAAGTCAAAGAACTCTTACGTCTAAACATGCAGTTGTTGGGCAAATTAGGAAGCAATTTCATTCTAATAGACATTTATTTCTGATAAATGACTAAATGAATCAACATGTAAATCACATTTGGTATGATTAAGGAATTATACCTGCGACATATACAGAAAATATTTTTCCCTTTTGAAATAGAAGAAATGATGAGTGCCACTCTCAGACTGAAGAAAAGTTTCTTTTAAATTTCTCTCCATAATTTCTGTTCTTGTTATATTCTATCAGTACTTTGTACTACGTACACACGGCACTAGTGCCATCTGTATAAATCCACACCTGAGATATTGAACAGAGTTGGTGTCACCATAGTAACAGTTATTTAAAAGGGGATAACACCTAAAGTGCTGACACCTTCTCCCTTTAATTGACAGTCCCAATTAATTAATTGTTCATCGCAGAATTAGACGACAGGTTTTAATATACTACCTACTGCCACCACAAAATGCTTCAGTTCATGGAACTGCTTAGCATAGTGTTTGTAGATCACCCTGGATGATTTCCATCTAGTATATGAGCAAAGACGCTCAAAGTCCATATACTGAAAAAAGTTCAGTGATGAAGCAATTTTTCTATGATCATGGTCTGCGGGAGTACTGTCAGGATCCGCTCTGCGAATAAAGTAGGTGAGCTTCGCCCTCAGTTGTTTCAGGGACAAGTTTGATCCAGAGGTTTCTCCTTTAAAAAGCCGTCCTCCACCTGAAGTCTGAAGTTCTATGAAGATAAACCTTTAGACACTCTACAGGACATAAAGAGAACTCTTCCTTCAGAGGGCAGATTTTCCAGGGACCCCACCTCTTAGTGGGTAGTCCATTCTTAGCGAGAAATGTTGGACCAGGAAAGAGATTAAGTTTTCCCACTTCTTTGAACTAAAAGTGGCCCTCATCTCTGGATAGGGCCACTATTTCACTAACTCTAGCCCCAGAGGCTATAGCGAACAGAAAAATAACCTTTTGGGTTAGATCCTTGAGGGAACAATCTTCATTGTTCACAGATGAGGCATAATGTAGGACCATGTCCAAAGACCATGAGATGGGCTTTGGCAGTGCTGCAGGCCTAAGCCTTGCACATGCCCTTGGAATCTCATTAAAGATTTCATTCGCCAGATCCACTTGAAAGGCATATAGAAGAGGTCTAGTCAAGGCTGACTTGCACGTAGTTATCGTGTTGGCTGCCAGACCTTGATTATGAAGGTGAACAAAGAAGGATAGACAGAAGTTCATTGAAATTTCTTTCGGTCCTTTTGCTTTTACAAAAGCAACCCACTTCTACCAAAGATGACTCATATTGTCTTCTAGATGACTTAGACTTGTATTCTTCTAAGAATTCTATATTGCCTTCCGAGATCCCAAAATTTTCCTAACCGCTAGGGCAAGAAAATCATGAAATGAAGGGTTTGGGTTCTCTGTGATAAATCGAAGGCAAATAACTTTTGAACCTTTTGAGATAGCTGTGGGTTCAGAACTAGGGCCAGCCTCAGCTTCCGTTCCTTCACTAGCGGGAACAGATTGCTTTTGGGCTACTTGGGAGCCCGCAAAGCCACTCCTCCCTGGAAGGATCTCAGTGTGTTTTGGACCTTCAGCAGGAGATTGGATGAGGTGAACAGGAATTCCTGAGTCCATCCCTTCTATACTAGAGACATGATGTCTGTTATCTACACTAGAGGATCCTCGTATGGGGCTACTTATCGAGGTAGTTTTTTGATGGCGCTCGTGAAGAAGAGGTCGATATGCAGTTCAGGGAACTTGTTCCCATCTGGGAAAGAATAGGTCTACGTCTGTGCACCATTCTAACTCTATCGGCTTGAGCCCGA
This sequence comes from Palaemon carinicauda, assembly GCF_036898095.1. Classification (NCBI taxonomy): domain Eukaryota; kingdom Metazoa; phylum Arthropoda; class Malacostraca; order Decapoda; family Palaemonidae; genus Palaemon; species Palaemon carinicauda. The sequence goes on along the minus strand of NC_090741.1, from coordinate 135,474,918 downwards.
GTAGAACATCCGCTGTCACATCGCGGATCAATTGTACATGAACTGCTGATAGGTGCCTTCTCTTTAGGTAAGGGATGGTTAACGTCACCTAGACTGTATGAGACGTTCTCTAGCCTTGTCGGTTCTGATGTCTCATTATCGCTTCAATGTCCCAGATCATCCTGAGGAGGTCTGATCTGCGTGGAGAGAGTTTCTCCATCCATGAGATGACCAACATGGTCTTCAATAGGCTTTTGGCCTTTGACCATTGTAAGGGAAGCGATTTAGTAAAGATCGATATCGGTCCTTTTAGATCTCTTCGAGCGTTTGATGCGTATTTTCTCCAGACTCTTAACACATCTTTCAGCTGTGCTCTTAGCACTGGGTCTGTCACTATTGCGAATAGGAGAGAGTTCTGAACATCACCCTGTTAGCGTCTTGGAATCTGTACTGATTACCATGGTCTCTTTACCGACCCTGCGATATTCATTTGTATTCCCAGGGGAAAAGAGAGTTGGTGTAACCATAGGTTTCAATGTTTTTTAGCCTTTTCTCCAGCTATAAAGCTGGAGAGAATTGAGACTTATTGAAGCTTATCTTGCATCCCCGATGTTCCGGGAACCGGATCACTTCCTTGGATGCTCATAGACCAGCCACTTCGTGTGCTGCCCACCCCAGCCTTTTGTTCAGGTACATTGTCGCCTGAACCATTTCTAGGCTTGGTTTTTGCGTGACTGTGTCTGCTATCCCGTGAAGATGCTTAGGACTATATTTAGTCTGACAAGTATCTTTCCTAGGACACACGTTATTCTCTGTAACTTAAATCCTAAGTAGGAGGGGAGGGGGTGACTGACTGGGAGTTGTCAATGGACATCTTTTATGTCTGACAAGATTACAAACACCCCTTCTTGAAATAAGGTCCTTATGTTCAGAAGGATTAACATTCTGAACTTGCTGTTTTATTTGAACTTGTTGACTGGCGACAAGTCCAGAATGGCTCTGAGTCCTTCTTGTGAGCACCAAACAGCCTTCCCTGGAATTCGATGGACTCTTCTTTCCTTCCCGCCTGTGTGCTCTAGAGCTGTGAGGTATACTCTTCCAGGAGGGTTTTGGAGTGTAGGAAGAGTTGAGGAAATGATAGTGGAGGCATTTCTGCTTCCAATCCTAGTCCCATCTTCATTAGGCCTTGGACCCAAGGATCAAAGGTCCAGCGATCCTGAAGGAACCTTCCTCCTACCAGAAGCGTCTCTTTGCTTTGCTTGATCAGAAGGTTTACATATTCGACCGCTTGCCTGTGGCACCGCGGTCATTGTGACTGTGGAATGTTGTTGAACATCTTTTGGAAAATTACTAGACATTTCCGTCTTCCTTTTAGGTTGGGGACTCACAACCACGGAAGACTTCCTCTTTGAAAGGATACCCCACTTTTGGAGAAGCCCTATATTCTCCATTGTGGCCTCCTTAATCGCCTTTCTAACTACCTCATTTGAAAAGAGGTCTCTACCCCAGATGTTGGAAGATATCAGTTTCCTGGTTTCGTGTTTCACTGTCGCGGCAGCGAACACAAATTCTCTACAGGCTTCATAAAGGCATAAAGGTCTTTTACTAAGGTGGCCATATGCATTTTGGCCAAGACCATGAGCACATCTGGGGTAGTTTGGTGTGTTAAACACAACTGTATGCAGTTCTGTAGGTATAGGGAGGCTGCAAGTCTCTCCTTAGTCTCCTGTTCGTTATACAAAAGAAACTTAGATAGTTTAGGGAGATTCTCACTAAACTCTCGACTAGCAACATCAGCGACTAGTCCTCCTACTGAAAAGGTTAAGTGGACTTTCTTCCAATCCTTTTTTATGCCTTGTAAAGGCTAGTGACAGAGGCTTGCACTCCTCGAGTGAAGGACAAGGTCTACCTACCTCCACTGCCTTAACAACAGATTTAAATGCCCTCCACGTAAAGGGGAATGATATTGATGCAGGAGCAAGAAAGGAACTGTGTCTGTTACCTAGTGCAAATACTTTCGACACCGAGTAACCCGCCTTTCTCAGGCTACTTGACATGATAGCCTCTGCCTTATCATAGTCGAGAACCATGACCTCCTTCAGTTCCGTATCTTTTCTTGACACAGGTTCATGTCTCCGTCGAATGAAGCAATTAGGGAAAGCATCAAAGGTTAGCCAAAATTGAATTTTGTCCAAAGGAACAGCACCCATTTCCTCTGAGTTGTAGAGTTTGCCGTTTAAAATCGGCATAAGCTCCGCAAACCTCCAGGGATTGGTTTTGGAGCACGTCGGAGGGTATTGGTCTCTGGGTTGTTTGTATGACCCATTTTCGTCTTGTTTGAGAAGATTTTCTATTAGACCTTTCATTTGAGCCATAATTGGTCCATTCCATCTAATAGAGGGGTCGGGGGTGAAGATGTCGATGTTAATGGCTCTAGAGCCGGCACAGATGGAAACAATTCCGACACGACATTATCCCCCTCTTCCCATGGGGGCTTCCTGCCCTCCGTCACAAAGGCTATCCGGCCGCAGGGAGGTATGAATCTTGCCTGGGGCACCAATATTTACTTACTCGCTTTCGGAAATAGTAGGTTACGCATCCTATCATTAGGTAGGTAGGGTCACGGAGAGATTTTCTGGAAGCCTCTCACCCAGTTGCGTAGTTTGTTATGAGCAGCATAACTAGACTCCATTGACTTGAGATTCTCAAAACCCTCGTACATTAAGGTCCGACATACATTACAAACTTGCGGATTCCAATAATGCAGGGATTCGGAAATATTATTGCAGGGGACATAAAACCTGCATGTATTATGACCATAAAAACACTTACTCCTCATATTGCAGAGGAGTGCAACACATGTCATCTGGGGTTCCTCTTCTAAGGAAGGAAAGCAGAATGACTATACAATTGATTATCTCACTGATTAATAATATGTAAAAGTCATCTGTTAACAAAATAGCTTAGGATAGTAAACTAGAAAGGGATAGTGGGAGACACATACTTGTGTATCCCCTGCAAGCAAATGCTGTTACCTCCCCTCAGTATTAACTATGACGAGATTACTCTATCAAGGGAACTCCAACTAAAGGGTTCTAACCCCTAGGGGTAGAGAAGTATACAAGTCACTGCCCCTTTTTATTCCTAACATTGTAGGGTAAGGATGACTGATTTCTAATCAGAGTATTGAAGGAATTCTTTTTTTTTCAATATAGGAACGGTCCCAGCAGAGGCCCGCACAAGGGTACCCAAGATATGTTAAAAATAACTACTGTATAATCATACTATAGTTTTTGGTTTGCAGTGTATACTATATTGCAAATTACCGGCTACTGTATAATTATATATAATGTAGTTCAGCCAGTGTGCTGCTGTCGTGGCAAGCATCTGACGGGATGGTCCACCCGGCATGACGCCGACTGGACTAGGAAATATAAAAGACATATATTTCAGTATCCTACCTAGCCCATTTGCTTTGACCTCCCTTACAATATTAAATCATAGAGTTTCCTGATCAGAGACTGAAGGAAAAGGTTTTACCCTTTTAGGGTTAGAAGTGTAATACCACCAGCCCTTTAAAATATTTAATATTATAGGGTAATATGAAAACTCATTTCTACTCAGAATATTCAAGAAATTTTATTCTTTCAATATAGGATTGGTCTCAGCACACACCCGGCCAAGGATACCCAAGATATATCGGAAAATAATTACTAGTATAATAAATACAATAGTTTTCCTATATGCAGTATATCCTATACTGCAAATATACTGACTACCTGTATATACTGTAATTCAGCCGGCATATAGCCGGCGTAGCTATTCCCTTCCGGCACAGCCAACATGCTATCTAAAACAGAGAGAGACAGCATGGAGTGAAGGCTGCCTTATTAATGTGTATGTATACACTAGTTAAGGATGTTAAAGTCTAATTTACTTACCTTTCTCCAAAAAGAGGGTTCAAATGGAGGGGGAGAATATAACATTCAGGCCTCCATCCAGCCAAGAGTACCAACGCCGGCAACGTCCAGCCGGCACATAGCCAGCAGGCTAGGCTCCGGCAACACTAGTACAGTCGGTGTACTGCCAGCTGAGTCAGCACCTATCTGTGCCGGTCTGGCCGGCCTACCGCCGGCCAGGCTAATACCCCGGAAACAAAACTTGTGGCCAGCAGTCCAAGTGAGGACTGGAGAACCTTGATAACAGAAGGGACTTCCCACCTACAGCTATCATGGCTGCCGGCAGCCGCTAACTGCCAGCCGCCTGCAGTCGTCTTGACTGTCGACAGATGAAATAGCTAACAGCAGCTTGCATAGCCGCCAGCAGCCGTCATAGCCGCCGACAGTTTGTATAACACATGGTCGCCGGCAGCTAACATGGCCGCCAGCAGTTGTAATGGCTGCCGGCAGCTGGCATAGCCGCAGGCAGCCGTACAACAGCTGCAGGGAAGGAGTCTGGCCGGCCCCCACAACCCACCGGCAACAGTGAGGTTACAGGACGACGGCAAAAAGAAAGATATTACATCGCCCATCATAAAAGAACAGAGGGGGAGGGAAAAGGGGCCTGTATTATGTGTGGAAAGAGACGGCAAGATTGCTGGTCGTACACACCCTTAAGAAACTCTGTTTCACTGTCGGCGCCATCCTAGGCAGCAGGAAAATCTTCTATTCTCCAACCTAGGGTCTGCCAATACAGTTAAGGGGACGGCAGCATTACCGCCTCCTCTCAACAAGGGAAAAACAGATTTTCAGTGCCGGCAACATCCTAGGCCTCAGGAGAATAACTATTCTTCAGCCTAGGGTCTGCAAGCATAGGACTAGTCTACTAGGCAACAGGGAGAAGGTGGTGGCATCATACAACCACTTCAGGTGCGGCCTAGGGAGGGCTAGCCTCCTATGTCAGCAGCCTAGCCGGCAGGGGAATGACAAATCACCATGCCGGCCAACTGTCGGCACAACACTAAATACTCTGAGGTTCTGACCGAATCCCAAAACCTGCCATCTGCGGTTAAGAGACTAGACAGAAAGCCCTATGCTAGTCATGCTTGAATGAAAATTCTGGCACGACCGACTAGGGTTGTAGCCTAAGGCTACACTCAGAGAGAAGAGAGATTACCCTTAAATCTCTACTAGAGACGAGTATCGGTTATGCAATAATTGTAGGAGATATCAATCTCCGATGAATTAATAAACCAATACACGAGAGTAACCGGGGAAATGTCGATAGTATACTATATCGAATAAGTTAGGTTACCTAGGTAAAAGATCTCGGTTACCTAAATCACCGAAACTCTGACATATACTATCGACAGAGAAAAAGAAAAATTATGCATATAAATATCTTTACAAGTATAAATTGCCTAAATAGCTTTCACATTTAAATTATTAATGCTATTTTAACCGGGAATGTCGTTTTACTAACTAAATAACACATGCCTAACGAACGACAGCGGCCATGGCGCCTCCTGTAATGGGCCTAGCTCCTTATCACCATAAATTAGTCTAATTTCACTGTGAAACAGGAGCTAAATTACCAACATTGTAAAGAATCAATACTCAACTTTCCAGACGCGAAAGAAGCTGAGATTGCATAAAAATATTTGAAAATCCATCGAAAATGTCAGAACAACCGAGAACACCACTGTGGGAAATTGCTATATAATTAAGAATGTCCGCCATATTGGATATGGCATTGTTGTGATAGTCAATAGTAGTATGGGAACTAGGGTAAACTTTATACGGCTCTCCTTCTAATTCTGCCACTTTCCACCTCGAGGCGTAAAAGCTATTCGGTGTGAAAGTTTCCATGTGTCGTGTCAAGAATACGTCCCTTGATATTATGCGATATTCTTAGGAGAAATTTTAAGGATATTCGCGCCAGGAGTTAGAATTCTGGAAACCTAAAGGTAAATTCCCTGGGAATATCACTGTAGTCATATATCCCTTAGGAAGCTACTCTTAGGAACCTTCCATTAGGACGGCATGGCCTGAGCTCAAAATATATATATATATATATATATATATATATATATATATATATATATATATATATATATATATATATATATATATATATATATATATATATATATATATATATATATATATATATATATATATGTAACGGATTCTGAGCAAAGCGAAAAATAAATTTTTGGGTTAGATAGCCATGTCATCCTGATGGAAGGTTCGTAATAGTAGCTTTCTAGGGGATATATGTACAACAGTGATATTCCCAAAGAATTTACCATTAGATCTGCTGAATTCCAACTCCTTTTGGGAATATCCATAAAATTTCTCTCAAGGATATCGCATAATATCAGGGACGTATTTTTGACACGCCACATAGTAATCTTCACCCCGAATAGCGTTTACGCTTCGAGGGGGAGAGTTGCAAAATTAGAAGGGGAGCCATTATTAATGTTACCCTACTTCCCATACTACTATTGAGTATCAACATGGCGTCATATCCAAGAAGCCGGACATTCCTTGTAGCGTTGAGCGTGGTGCTACAGATATAGTAGTTTCGGGAGGGATTCTGCCGAGACCTTTTCTATAGAAAAGGAGGGTGGGTCCATCAGGACGATATGGCTATCTCTCCCAAAAATAGGTCAAGCCATGTCTTCCTGATGGAAGCATACCAGAGCATTACTGTATCTGTGGATTTTCGTCAGTACTTAACCTTGTGACAATATTTCCTCTGGTCATCTGGACCATTTGAGACAAATGACGTTACCGTTATCCGTCATTATCACTAATCATAAACAATGTTAGTGCTTCCTGCCTCGTACAGGCGAGAGTCATACTAGACGGTAGAAAAGGGGCCTCAAGGTTAGCATATATTGTATGGACAAACATAAGTAGCCTATTCACTGAGTATACAAACGGTCTCACGGGTTGTATATATTGATGGAACAATATCAGTGTCCAATATATCCATTGTTTGTAAGCATACAATGATAAGAGGTTTACTTACATAAGTAAGTCAAAGAACTCTGGCATCTTAAATATGCAAATTGCTGGGCAAATTAGGACGCAATTACATTCCAATAAACATTTATTTCTAATAAATGACTAAATGAAATAAAAAGTGAAACGAATGTAACATGATAAAGGAATTATACATGCAACGTATACAGTCTGAAAAATTTTAATAATTTTTCCTTTATAATTTCTGTATATATTGTACGCTATCAACAATGTTACGGCACAAGTGTTATCTGTATAATTCCACACCTGAGATTTTGAAGAGATTTAGTGTTACCATGGTAACACTCATTTAAAAGGTATCACACCAAAAGTGTTTACACCCTTTCCCTTTAATTGATAGTCCTAGTCAATTAACTGTTCATCGCAGTAATTAGACGGCAGGTTTTAATACACTACCTGCCGCCACCACATAATGCTTCAGTTCATGGACCTGCTTAGCATAGTGTTTGTAGAACGCTCTTGATGATTTCCATCTAGTATATGAGCGAAGACGCTCAAAGTTCTTATACTAAAAAAATTTCAGTGATGAAGCAATTTTCCTCGGATCATGACCTGCGGGTGTACTGTTAGGATCTACTCTGCGAAGAAAGTAGGTGAGCTTCACCCTCAGTTGTTTTAGGGATACGACTGATCCAGATGTTTCTCCTTCAAAGAGCTGTCCTCCCATAAAGTCTGAAATTGTAGGAAGATAGACCTTTAGACACTCTACAGGGCATAGAGATACATCTTCATTCAGAGGGCAGATTCTCCAGGGACCCCACCTTTTAGTGGGTAGCTCGTTCTTAGCAAGAAAGGTTGGATCAGGAAAGAGATTCAGTTCTCCCACTCTTGTGAACTGATTGTGGCTTTCATTTCCAGTTAAGGCTACTATTTCACTAACTCTAGCCCCAGAGGCTATAGCAAACAGAAAAATAACCTTTTGGGTTAGATCCTTGAGGGAACAATCTTCATTGTTCACAGATGAGGCATAATGTTGGACCATGTCCAAAGACCATGAGATGGGCTTTGGCTGTGCTGCAGGCCTAAGCCTTGCACATGCCCTTGGAATCTCATTAAAGATTTCATTCGCCAGATCCACTTGAAAGGCATATAGAAGAGGTCTAGTCAAGGCTGACTTGCACGTAGTTGTCGTGTTGGCTGCCAGACCTTGATTATGAAGGTGGACAAAGAAGGACAGACAGAAGTTCATTGAAATTTCTTTCGGTCCTTTTGCTTTTACAAAAGCAACCCACTTTTTCCAAGATTACTCATATTGTCTTCTAGTTGACTTCGACTTGTATTCTTTTAAGAATTCTATATTGCCTTCTGAGATCCCAAATATTTTCCTAACCGCTAGGGAAAGAAAATCATGAAATGAATGGTTTGGGATCTCTGTGATAAATCGAAGGCAATTAACTTCTGAACCCTCTGAGATAGTACTGGGTTCAGTACAAGGGCCAGCCTACGCCTCAGTTCCTTCACTAAAGGGAACCAGTTGCTCTCAGCATGTTGAGGACCTTCAGCAGGAGATTGGATTGGGATGAAAAGGAATTCCTGAGTCCATCCCTTCCATACTAGGCACATGGTGTCTGTTACCTCCTCTAGAAGATCCTCGTATGGGGCTATATATCGAGGTAGTTTCTTGATGACGCTCGTCACAAAGAGGTTAATCTGCAGCTCGGGAACTTATTCCCATCTGGGAGATAATAGGTGTGCGTGTGTGGACCATTCTAACTCTATCGGCTTGAGCCTGAGTAGAGCATCTGCTGTCACATTGCGGATCGATTGTACATGAACTGCTGATAAGTGCCATCCTTTTAGGCAAGGGATGGTTGACATCACCTAAACTATATAAGACGCTCTCTAGCCTTGTTGGTTCTGACGTCCCATTATCGCTTCGATGTCCCAGATCAGCCTGAGAAGGTCTGATCTGCGTGGCGAGAGTTTCCCCAACCACGACAGGATAGAAATGACCGAGTCCCTTGGATTTTCCTCTGATGGGAGCTGGTTGCAAGGGCACGGTCTTCAATAGGCTTTTGGCCTTTGACCATTGTTAGGGAAGCGCATAAGGAAAGACCGATATTGGTCCTTTTAGATCTCTTTGAGCGTTTGATGAGTATCTTCTCCAGACTCTTAACGCATAATTCAGCTGTGCTCTTAGCACTGGGTCTGTCACTATTGCGAACTGGAGAGTGTTCAGAACTCTTCCCTGTAAGCGTCTTGGAATCCTGACTGATTACCAGAGTCTCTTGACCGACCCTGCGATCTCCTTTTATATCCCTAAGGGAAAGGAGAGCCGGTGTGACCTCAGGTTTCGATAGTTTTTTAACCATTGAATCCTTTGAGCTGGAGAGAATCGAGTCTTATTGAAGATGATTTTGCATCCCCGATGTTCCAGGAACCTGATCACTTCCTTGGATGCTCATAGACCAGCCACTTCGGATGCTGCCCACAACAGCCCTTCGTCCAGGAACTTTGTTACCGGAACCATTTCTAGGCTTGGTTTTTGCGTGACTGTGTCCCCCAATTCCGTGAAGATACTTAGGACTGTGTTTAGTCCGACAAGTATCTTTCCTAGGACATATGTTATCCTCTGTAACTTGAATCCTAGGTAGGAGGAGAGGGGGCGACTGACTGGAAGCTGCCAATAGTCATCTTTCAGGTCTGACAAGACTGTGGACACCCCTTTTTGAAATAGGGTCCGCCTGTTCAGAATGATTAACATTCTGAACTAGCTGTTTTATTTGAACTTGTTGAGTGGCAACAAGTCCAGAATGACTCTGAGTTTTCTTGAGTCCTTCTTGTGAACACTAAACAGCCTTCCCTGGAATTTGATGGACTACACTTTCCTTACCACCTGTATGTTCTAAAGCTCTAAGGTATACTCTTCCAAGACAGGGTTGGAGTGTAGGAAGAGTTGAGGAAATGATGGTGGAGGCGTATCTATTTTCCCTCCTAGTCCCATCTTTATTAGGCCTTGGACCCAAGGATCGAAGGTCCAGCGATCCAGAAAGAACCTCCCTCCTACCAGAAGCGTCTCTTTGCTTCAACTGATCAAAAGGTATACCTTTTCGAAAACCTGCCTGGGGCATTGTGGTCATTGAAACTGGGGGGATGTTGTAGAACAGCCCGAGGAAAATTTCTAGACTTTTCCGTCTTCCTTTTAGGTTGACGACCCACATCCATGGAAGACTTTCTCTTTGAAGAGATGCCCCACTTCTGGAGAAGTTCCATATTCTCCGTGGTGGTTGTATTAATCATCTCTCTGACGACCTCGTTTGGAAAGAGGTCTCTACCCCAGATGTTAAAAGATATCAGCTTCCTGGTTTCATGTTTCACTGCTGCGGCAGCAAACACAAACTCACTACAGGCTCTCCTAGCATTCATAAAGGCATAAAGGTGTTCTACTAAGGTGGTCATATGCATTTTGGCCAAGACCATGAGCATGTCTGGGATACTTTGATGGGCTGAACACAACTCTATGCAGTTCTCTAGGGATGGGAAGGCTGCAAGTCTCTCCTTTGTCTCTTGCTCCTTGCACAAAAGAAACTCAGAAAATTTATGGAGATTCTCGCTAAACTGTTGTCCAGCGACATCCGCATCTAGTTTCCCTACTGATAAGGTTAAGTGGACTTCTTTCCAATCCTTCTTCTGCATGGGAAAGGCTGGTGACATAGGCTTGACTCCCGGAGTGCAGGATATGGTTTGCCTGCCTCTACTGCCTTGGCAACAGATTTAAATGCCTTCCACGTAAAGGGGAATGATAATTAAGCAGGAAAAAGAAAGGTAGGACTTCTGTTACTTAGTGTGAATACTTTCGACACCGAGTAACCCCCATTTCTCAGACTACTTGACAAGATAGCCTGTGCTTATCATGGTCGAGAATCATGACCTCCTTCGGTTACGTTTCTTTTCCTGATGTTGGTTCATGCTTTAGGGAAAGCGTTAAAGCTTGACCAAAACTGGAATTCGTCTAAAAGAACAGCACCCATCTTCTCCGAGATGTAGAGTTTTCCGTCTAAAATCGGCATAAGCTCCGCATACCTCCAGGGAGTGGTTTTGGAGCATGTCGGAAGTTTTTGGATTCTGGGACATTTTTATGACCCTTGGGGAGCGACAAGTGGAGCTTCACTGAGCTCTATCTTGAGTTTAGCTTCCTCCTTTTCACCTTGTTAGTGAAAGTTTTCCATTAGGGCCAGAAACTGGCTCTAGGGCCGGCAGAAATGGAAGCAATTCCGACACGATATTGTCCACCTCTTCCCGTAGGGGCTTCTTGCCCTCCCTCCCAAAGGTTATCTGGACGCAGGGAGGTGCAAATCGTGCCTGGGGCACCACTATTTCCCTACTTGCTTTCGGGAATAGTAAGCTATTCATCCTTTCATCAGGTAGGTATGGTCCGGGAGAGATCATCTGGAACCCTCTTACCCAATTGTGTAGTTTCTTACGAGCTACATCCCTAAACTCCATCGACTTTGGATTATCAAAACCCTCGGACACTAAGGTCCAACAGATATCAAATTTTGGGGTTCCAATAATGCAAGGATATGGAAATGATATTGCACGGGGCATGAACCCTGCATGTATTATGACCGTAAAAGTACTTACTCTTAATATTGCAGAAGACTGCAACACATGTCATCTGGGGTTACTCATCTAAAGAAAGGAAAGCAAAATGAGTATACAATTGATTATCTCACTGATAAGCAATATGTAAAAGTCATCTTTTAACTAAAATAGCTTAGGATAGTAAGCTAGAAAGTGATAGTGGGAGACACATTCTTGCGTATCCCTTGTAAGCAAATGCCTCTCCTCCCCTCAGTATTAACTATGAAGAGATTCCTTTATCAAGGCAGCTCTAACGAAAGGGTTCTAACCCCTAGGGGTAGAAAAAGTGTACAATGCCTCTGCCCTCTTTAATTATTCAACACTGTGGGGTAAGGATGACTGATTTCTAATCAGAGTATTGAAGGAATTCTCTTCTTTAAATATAGGAACGGTTTCAGCAGAAGCCTGCACAAGGGTACCCAAGATATGTTAGAAATTAGCTACTGTACAATCATCCTATAGCTTTCTGTTTGCAGTATATACTATATTGCAAAACACTGACTACTGAATAATTATATGTCGTAGTTAAGCCAGTGTGCTGCCATTATGGCTAGCATCTGATGGCACGGTCCAGCCGCCATGACGCCGAATGGACTAGGAAATATAAACGACATATATTTGTTTATCCTACCCTGCCCATATGCTGTGGCCTTCCCTTCCAATATTAAAATCATAGAGTTTCCTGATCAGGGAAAATCAAGGATAAGCGTTCTAACCTTTAAGGATAGAAAGTGTAAACCCACCGGTCCTTTAATTTATTTAACATTGTAAGGTAAAACAAAAACTGATTTCTAATCAGAATATGGGAAGAATTTCTATTTTTTCAATAAAGGATTGGTCTCAGCAAACACATTGGCAAGGATACCCAAGATATATTGGAAGATAACTATTAGTATAATATATAAAATAGTTTTCTATCTGAAGTATATCCTATACTGCAAATATACTGACTACTGTATAAACATATACTGCAATTCAGCCGGCATATAGCCAGCATCGCTAGTCCCTGCCGGCAAAGCCCGGCCAGCATGCTAGTTAAAAGAGAGAGAGACAGCATGGAGTGAAGGACTGCCTTATTACTGTGTATGTTTATACTATTTAATGATGTAAATATCTAGTTTACTGCCTGTCTCCAGAAAGAAAGTTCAAATAAAAGGGGAGAATGTATCATTCAGGCTTCCATCCAGCCCCCAGTACCATTGCCGGCAAGGTCCGGCCAGCATATGGCCAGCAAGCTAGCACCCGGCAGCACTGGTACAGTCGGCATACCGCCGGCTGAGTCAGCACCTGTCTGTGCCGGCCAGGCTCATACCCAGTCAATAGCACTTGTGGCCGGCAGTCCAAGGGCGGCACTTAAGAACCTTGGTGACAGAAGAGACTTCCCACTAACAGCTATTATGGTTGCCGGCAGCCGTTAGTCGCCGGCAGCTGTCATGGCCGCCAGCAAATGACAGGGCTACCAGAAGCCTGCAAAGCCGCCGTCAGCCGTCATAGCCGCCAGGAGTTGTAGTTAAACATTGCCGCTGGCTGCCACCGTCATGGCCGCCGACAGCCGGTATAGCCGCAGGCAGTCAGACAACAGCTGTTAGGTAGGAGTGTGGCCGGCCCCACAACCCACCGGCAATCAGTGAGATAGCAGGATGACGGCCCAAAGAGTTACGATGGCCAGGCCATCACTAAAGGACAGAGGGGGAGGGAAAAGGGTACTGTATGAGGTGTGGAAGGAGCCGGCAAGGCTGCCATCCTAACACACCCTTAAGAAACTCTGTTTCAGTTTCGGGGCCATCCTAGGTGGCAGGAGAATCTCTATTCTCCAACCTAGGGTCTGCCAATACAGTTAAGGGGATGGGAGCAGTGCCGCCTCCTCTCAACAAAGGAGAAACAGAGTTCCAGTGCTCAGCCTAGGGTCTGCGAGCACAGGACAGGCTTTTAGACCGCAGGGAGAAGGTGGGGGCATCATACAACCACTTCAAGTATGGCCTAGGGAGGGCTAGCCTCCTATGGCGGCAGCCTAGCCGGCACGGGAATGAGTATTCACTCTGCCGGCCGGCTGCCGGAACAAGACTAAATTACTTGAGGTTCTGACTGAATCCCAAAACCTGCTATCTGAGGCTAAGGAAAGGGACAGAAAATCCTAGGCTAGTCATGCCTGAATTAAAACTCGAGGCACGACCCAATAGGGTTGTAGCCTAAGGCTAAACTAAGAGGGAAGGAGGGATTACCCATAAATCTCCACTGGAGACGAGTATCAGTTAATATAATATTTATAGGAGATATCTATCTCCGCCTGAATTGATAAAACAATACATGAGGGGAACCGGGGAAATGTCTGAAAGTATACTATATCGCCTTGGTTAGGTTACCTAGGCAAGACGAGACTTTGGTCACCTAAATCACTGAAACTCTGACATATACGATCCACATAGAAAAAGAAAAAAACTTATGCATAATTCAAATATCTTCACAAGTATATATTGCCTGAAAAGCTTTCATGATTAACTAATTAATGCTATTTCAACTGAGAATTTCGACCTACTAACTAAATAACACATGCCTAACGAACGACAGCGCCCATGGTGCCTCCGGTAACAAGCCCAGCTCATAATCACAATACATTACTCTAAATTCACTTAGAAACAGGAGCTAAAATATACATATTGTAAAGAATCAATACTCAACTTTCCAGAGGCAAAAGAAGCTGGATATTGCATAATAATCCTTGTAAATCGATCGAAAAAGTTAGATCAACAGGGAACACAAGCGTGCAAAACGCTACAGAAATAGGTATATCCGCCATCTTGGATATGGTGCCATCTTGATACTCAATAGTAGTTTGGGATGTAAGGTAGTCTTGATAACGGCTCACCTATTTTTGCCACTTTCCCCGTGGAAGCATAAACTCTATTCGGGATGAAGATTGCTATGTGGCGTGTCAAGATTACGTCCCTGATATTATGCGATATCCTTAAAGGATATTTTAAGGATATTCGCACAGGGAGTTAAAATTCTGGAGACATGAAGGTAAATTCTCTAGGAATATCACTGTAGTATATATGTCCCTTGGGAAGCTACTATTTGAAAACTTCCATCAGGACGACATGGCTTGAGCCCAAAAATATATATATATATATATATATATATATATATATATATATATATATATATATATATATATATATATATATATATATATATATATATATATATATTCAAATAAGCCATATATATTTTTGATACATTAATGTCTGGATTCTCTTAACGACCTCAGGATCAGAGCCCCAGGCGAAATCACACAAAGACAAGAGCTTGTGACCGGCCGGGAATCGAACCCTGGTCGGCAAGCTTGTATATATATATATATATATATATATATATATATATATATATATATATATATATATATATATATATATATATATATATATATATATATATATATATATATATATATATCATTCATACATAGATATAAAGATATATATATATATATATTCATATATATATATATATATATATATATATATATATATATATATATATATATATATATATATATATATATATATATATATATATATATATATATATATATATATATATATATATATATATATATATATATATATATTTATATATATACATAATGGATTTTGAGTGAAGCGAAAAATCTATTTTTGGGTGAGGTAGCCGTGTCGTCTTGATGGAAGTTCCTAATAGGTAGCTTTCCAGGGTATATTTGACTACAGTGATATTCCCAGAGAATTTTACCTTAAGGTATCCAGAATTCTAACTCCTGGAGCAAATATCCCTAAATAATCTCACAGGGATATTTCATAATATCAGAGGACGTATTCTTGACACTTCACATAGCTATCTTCACCCAGAACAGTATTAACGCTTCAAGGGGTTACAGTGCCAAGAATCTGAAACGAGAATGAAAAGAGAGCCGCTCATAAGGCATCTCTCCTATTCCGTTTCCAGTTTGTATCTGATGAAGGCGGTAGCGCCCTCTTTATTCCTTGTAGCGATATACGAGGTGTTACAGATACTGTATTATAGGGAGGGGTCAACAAGCCCTTTTACAATAAAAGGAAGGGCGAGTCCATCAGGATGACATGGCTACCTCACCCAAAAATAGATTTTTCGCTTCGCTCAAAATCCGTTTTTTGGGCTCAAGCCATGTCGTCCTGATGGAAGTTTACCAAAGCATTACTGTATCTGTGGATTCTCAATCAGTGCCGTACTCTCAAGAAAGTATTTTCCTGGTCCGTCTAGACCTAGAGACCTATGATGTTACCGTCATACATTATTTTATCTAAGCATGAACTATGTTAGTGCTTCCTGCCCCCTACAAGGAAGAGTCGTACTAGGCTCTGTAAAAAGTCTCGAGGAGTACATAATAATTATGGATAAAAAAATGACAAGCTTGTATAGTGGTCTCGCCCTATACAATATAAAACAAAGTTTGTATATGAGTCACCAATGTCAGTATGAATTTGTGACACCTTCCCCAATGTGACTACTCTTATAAACTATTGGATAATTGTTATATCCGCATAAGAACAAAATTTGCCTCTTTGCCACCAACCCGTTAGGGTACCACGTAAACCCCTCCAAGGAAGGGTTAAAGTGAGTGGACTTTTGCTTGAATCAGGGAACAGTCTTAAAAGACAAACCGTGATAAATATATCCATATTTTAATCTTAATGCTCAGTACATTTCTAATAAAATGAGTGTGGACGAATGAGACGCAGGGTTCACTGTGAACTAGTTTATTAAAATTTAATAAACCTACATATCAGATCAACATTTATAAAATTTATAAAACGTGGATGATATGCGTCAAAGCATAAAGAAAAACAGTCAACAGAAAATATTGTTTCGTTTACTAGGAAACAGATTTGCCACTTCAATTGAATTATTAATAATAATGATATAGTCTGCATACTGTTAATTTACACTACCGTAAAAAACGTTGGGCACAAGTGTCCGTGTTTTCCTATAGTTCAATGACGACAATGGAACAGTTCGTAAGGACACTTTCGTGGCCTATCGCTCAGTGCGTAGTTACATACAGTGACAACACATGCACCCTCTTAATCAATCGTCCCAAATTGATTGCACTGCTCCTCGCAGATTTGAAACAGAAGGTTAAAGAATTCTACCAGCTGCTACCACAGAACTCTTAAGTTGCTCCACTAGCTTCGCATAGTGCGTAAAGAACACCTTGGATGACTACCAGCCGGTGTACAAATGAGGATGTTCAAATTCCATATAATTTAAAGAAATTTTATGGAAGAGGCAACTTTCCTCGGATCATGACTAACGGGTGTACTGTCTAGATCGTTCTGCGAATAACACGGGTGAGTTTCACCCTTAGTTATAGAAAACTTGAACCCAGGGTTTCTCTTCTGAACAGCTCTCCTCCCATAAAGTCTGAAGGTCTATGAAGATAGACCTGAGGCACTCCACTGGACATGGAGATGCATCTTCCTTCAGAGGGCCAATTCTCTAGGGACCCCACCTGTTGTTGGTAAGAAACGTTGGGTCTGCAAATAGATTCAGTTCTCCCTCCAATAACTGGACGTGGCCTTCCTCTCTGGAGAGAGCCACTATTTCACTAACTGTGGCCCGCAAAGCGAGTACAAGCAGAAATATGACTTAAAATTCTAGGCCATCTAAGCGCATTCCTCATTGTTCATTATTCATACACAATGAAGAATCTTATCTACTGACCATGCAAAGGGTCCTTGGAGGGGCTGAAGGGCTAAACCTAGCTTGGGCCTTTGTATATCATTACGAACATCGTTAGAAAGGTCGACCTGTAAGGCATATGGCACCTGTCTTGTCAAGGCAGACTTGAACCAAAGAATTGTGTTGGCTGTTAAACCTTGCCCATGAAGG
>NC_090741.1:135439962-135444962 GCF_036898095.1 Palaemon carinicauda | reverse complement strand
TTACTAGATGATAAGTTTTTATTTTCTTCTTTGATACTTTTTGAGGTCTTTGGTTGTTGAATTTTCTAATGTATTTCTTATTGCCTTTTCCATTATGATATTGGGATGTTTTCAATTATGCTGTGAATAAATGCTTTCTTTTTACTTTACCATTTACTAATGAATTTTTGTATGGTGCTGGGAATCCATCTCTGCCATTTGAACATCTTCCAGCGTTTGTTGATTTAGTGTATATAAATATTTTATATTGTTCTTTTTCAAGTAACTAGGAAATCAAGGAAAAATAATTTTTTTTTTTTCTTAGCAGCAATAGATTTTGAAATTATGTACGGAATTTCTTATAATATTGTTAGATTTCCGTTGCAATGGTGGTCCAGAGAGATTCAAATGGTCTTTTTTTATCGTTTTCAATTTGTTAACCTTTTTATGTGGTTTCCTTAATGCGTTGTCGAAGATTCTTCTCTATCTAATTTCTAGCTTTTCTTCCTTGGTCACTGTTCTTTATGACGTTTACATTAATGCTTTATCGGGTACTTTTAGTTTTCAAGTGTAAGTCTGTGGTTAAGGAAACAATGATTATTCCTTTTCTTAATATTTTAATCAAGGCAGCACTGTTTCAACAAAACTATGTCTTTATCGATGGATTATTATTCACATAAGTTCACAATTACTTTTATATATGGGGGACTATAATATTATAATTAACTATTCTGAAATTCATTCAATAGAAATTAAGGAATTCTAAAAAAAATCGAAATGAAAAGGTGGAGTTAAAGAGGATTATAGTTTATATATATATATATATATATATATATATATATATATATATATATATATATATATATATATATATATAATTTACATATATATATATATATATATATATATATATATATATATATATATCTATATATATATGTATAAGTATATATATATATATATATACATATATATATATATATATATATATATATATATATATATATATATATATATATGTATATATATATATATATATATATATATATATATACATATATATACATATATATATATATATATATATATATATATATATATATATATATATATACTGTATATTTATATACATACATACATATATATATATATATATATATATATATATATATATATATATATAAATATATATATTTTTGTATATATATATATATATATATATATATATATATATATATATATATATATATCAATAGATAGTCATATACTGTAGATAAGTAGATATCTCGATAGATATATGCACACATATATAGACAAATCTATAAAGCTGCGCCTACTATAAATATTGCTCATATCGCTTTTTTTTTTGTATGGAACGCATAATTGGAAGTCCACTGAAGGTTCAATGATGGCCTCTGGAGGGCAAACCTTAAAACTTCTGGAACTACAATAATGCAGTAGTTGTTGTCGTTGGTAACCATCTGGGCTCATTAATCAAATGTTTTAATGTAGTATTTCCAGTCCTGGACATCTATATATTGTCAGTTTATTGCCTACTCAAATATAAAGAAGCTGAGGAAATACCGGGATTCCTGCGGGATTATATTAAAACTTCTAGAATATCACGAAACGAGAAAAAAAAGATAAAAAAAAAAAGCCCTGGAGTGAGAGGCAATTCACATACTTGCCCATATATTACGATTCCTTTCTATCTTATGATCATGGCTTTATGTTCTGATAAAGAGTTCAGTCATAAGATGATAAAAGCATTTATTTATCCAAATATCTCTCTCTCTCTCTCTCTCTCTCTCTCTCTCTCTCTCTCTCTCTCTCTCTCTCTCTCTCTCTCTCTCTCAATATAAGTAAAGTGTATCATTTTGATACAACTTGATTATAGTTGTGAGTATAGTGAAGTTTCATTGTACCTAATGAAAATTAATGCTAAATACATGTTTTTTTCCTGAAAAAAAGCCTATTTCTTATATTGTTTTGGAGTATTTTGTAAAAAGTTTGCTTATGAATATTCAAGATAATTCTAATATATACTGTAGTAATAATGATACTCTTTATTTATTTCCGTTATTAAATTCCACAAACATTTAATCTTTCCTTTTGTACTGCTTTTTATTAACATAAAAGGTGATTCACAAGAAAGGGACTTGTTTTAGGAGCAAATATCCTTTGATGCAGAGAGTAAAAGATTTAAATTATCGGGAAAGGATGGAATCGGTTTAAAGGATCAATAGATGGAAAAAAAAAATATAGCAATAATTTCCGATGAATCTGATAGTTTTTGAGAAGATATACTTTTATGTGTAGAAATATTTTATTGAGATTTTGTAAAAGTCTTTTTGACCCCATGAATGAAACATTGTATATCTTTAATATTTAGGTAATTTGCTTATTTATTTAGAAAAATAACAGAACCAAAATATGATTATAATGATTAAAATTCTACAAAATTCTTCTGATAATTTAATAATCTTAATCATTGATTCATTAATTTAAATGCATATTAATATATTTCATTAATATAGTTATTACTTTAATAAACGGGTGATGAATTATTTGCTAAAATATAATAAAGACTTATAATGTAACATTAACTTCGCAGTAATACTATTCAGGAAACACAAAATATCAGAGAGAAAATTCAAAGGAGATTTCCGGAATAGGAAATAAATGAATTGCCCCCTTTTCCACCATAAACTTTCTTCCTTCCTTCCTTTCTCAATTCCTTACTCCACTCTATTTATTCCTCTTTTGTCTATAAACTAAACTTGGTTCTCTAGTTGGTGACTTTTTTACTTACATGTACTTTATAGTTAATAATCAGATTATTTTTTATTCATATTTATATTTATATTTATAGACCTTGTTCCAATAAGTTACAACAAAGCAACCTAGTAGAGGTAGCACTGACCAGTACAGCTTTGCAGATCACGGCAATATACAAACACTCGCCACCAAGTAAGGTTATCCCCAATCACAATGTATATATATATATATATATATATATATATATATATATATATATATATATATATATATATGTATATATATATATATATATATATATATATATATATATATATATATATATATATATATATATATATGTGTATATATATATATATATATATATATATATATATATATGTATATACATATATATATATATATATATATATATATATATATATATATATGTACATATATATATACATATATATATATATATATATATATATATATATATATATATATATATATGAATTAATTCATAGAAATTAGTATTGCTAGTACGTTGAAGATATAAACTAATACATGACTTAATTAACATCTCGCAAAAGCATTAAACAAATACTGATGGGTCAAGAATCTACTGGAGGAGTGATATGAAGAGTAGCAAGATCAGATGGTTTTGATTTGAGTTGAAAAAAAAAAAAAATCAGTCGTATGGTTTTCTGAAAAAGTGACTTCTTCCTTTTAGAGAGAGAGGCTCCAGTATTAATACATGCACATATACACACGTAAATACCTGTGTGTATATATATATATATATATATATATATATATATATATATATATATATATATATATATATATATATATATGTATATATATATATATATTTATATATATGTGTGTATATATATATATATATATATATATATATATATATATATATATATATATATATATATATATATATATATATATACATATATATATATATATATATATATATATATATATATATATATATATATCATTGTAAATACTTGTTGGCTATGAAAATCCGTGCAGATAAAAATATCCCTATATATTGGAAGGTTGATTTCGAAGTGAATTTCCTATTGGCTTATATACTAAAATATGTTTTCAGTCGGGACTGAAACAAATGGGAATCAAAAATACTGGTATTCAACTTACCATGAATCAAAATATAGGAATAAAAAAAAATAATACCTTGAATAAGTTAGAAAGGGGGACAACTTTTTATCTAATGATCATAAGGGAGTACATTAAACACAACAGTCCGTGAATCACCTTGTGCATTCTAACATATATATCCTCGGTCCTTTAAATTGAAAAGTATATTGTTAGTTAGAAGGGAGTGAGGTTTCCAAGGACTAATCTCAAATTAACCATAGATATACCAGTAATATAAGGGGGTTTAACTTGGTGGGTTAAAATAGATTCATTAATAGTTGTTTGCCATTCAGTGTAGGGATACTCACATCGAAGTACACATTGTTTCTTATTGGTTAAAGTTTGATATATTCACACAGGAAACGGAAAGGCTAAGTTCACAAGTTAAAATCGAAGGATTATAGCAGAATGATGTATAGCCTTCACACATACATCATTGATTATTTTTTTTCCCCCATGGTTAGGCCGTTTCTTCCTTAGTAGCAGTAGTTTAGGTCGTTCTCCGGTTGGGATGGACGGACATTCTCAAGAATGAGGTCTTCTATACAAGCTTTGACAGCATGAGGCTGCGATATTTGCCCATGGATACGTCTATTGTCCGCGGTGAACAAAAGACCATCCTGTCACGAATGAGTGAGCACAATTGGGTAAAATTAGTATGATATAAATAAGTGAGAGGAAAGGCAGGTGATAAAGGAATATCAATCCGTTTACCAATAAACAAAAGCGTTGCGGTAGGTGTCTAATCCTTTACTTAAGGACAGGTTATAAGCATCTTCTAATGTGGGATGAAAAGAGGTTAGGGCAATAGAATTTACGAAAGATAATTGGGGTCAATGAGTTTGGCTCCTGGCTGGATGAATTTCTTTTCTCGATGATGGAAGGAATTTAATTGATATATTAGCAGGAGGTAAGAGTATTCGACCGGTTAATCAATCGACTAAGGGATCAGCTGAAAACGTGTTTTCAGAGCTGTCATTAGGCGTATTCCAGGAGCAAAACACCCAGTCACATATGAGACAAGTTTAAGAAGCAAACTGATCATAAGGTTAGTGAGTACATAGGGTTAAAGATGACCTGTGGTA
>NC_090741.1:135429962-135434962 GCF_036898095.1 Palaemon carinicauda | reverse complement strand
AGCCTCATGATGGAAATGGCATGACTGAAGAATTTACTATATACTTAGTATTACGAACAGGATGGTAGTATTTGGAAGTTTTGAAAGTTAAGGATGGTCATAATTATGAAAAATCCTATGCAGCATGCACAACGAACTAATTCAATTACTGTGCCAGAGAGTATTTGATTTTTGCAATTGAATAAAAAATTTACCTAATGTTTTTCTCGAAAGTATATTTATTGTAAAAATGACATCTAAAGTTTTGAAAAAGGTAGTAAAAAGTTAAAGAAAATCATCAAAACTGTGATCAGGATGTTTGAGGAGACACTGTACTTGACCTACTTACAATCATACTATTAGTTTTGTTAGGATTTAACTTCATTCCCTTAGAGTACACCATGCACTAATTTTAGCTAGATCTCTAATAATTGCCTCAGGTACCCCAAATCTACACATAGGAGATGGAATTCGTGCAAACAGAGCAGCGTTATCGGCACATGCAATGAAATAGGTTTTAAGCCAAACCAGATGCCGTATGAGTACAATATGAAAAGTAATGGTCAATGAACACAGCAGTAATGAACAACAGATATAACACTCCTATATTCAACATGGTGCCCATCAACAACCTTTGGCGATCTATTACTTAAAAATCGAATAAAGAAGCTGAGACCAGACACACCCACTCCCAAGTGTTTGAGTTTTGAAACAAGGGTCTCGTTATCAACACAGATAAAAGTAGCCCTAAAATCAATGGCAGTTATACGACCTTCTTTACTGCAATCAATGGATTTGTGTACATCATTGGAGATGTAAGAAGGGCATCACATCACATGCTTCCAGGCCTGTGTGTGTGTTTACCTGTTTGTGTGTGACTGTATATGATTGCGTTTGTGTTCAAGTATGCTCAACTCCCTTCTCTGTAATGTAAGATATAATAATAAAATCTAAACATCCAGGCAACAAAGCAAACCCGATCAAGGTAATCTGTTTTGAATTGACTATGACCTTTAATGAAGTGTTTTTTGTTAAATTCGTAATCGGTTGTCATAACTGAGTGTCGGAGGCCATTTTGAGTGCTCAACAAGGAGTGCGCTGTGAATAGTAAGGCATGATAAATCACGCAGCAAAAATATAATCATATATTTATGACTAATTCAGTTTATTTTTCATTTTTCGGTTGATATAATCATCATTGCGTACAATACGAGATACACTGGATATTATTTATAAAATGAAACCTGAAATTATCATTAGGTTTATTCCACAGGAAAACTAGAGCACTAATCAATATCCAGAAATAAGTATTTTGCGTAAAATTTTGATAATTAAATTAGTCAGTTAGTTAGCAAATAATGAATGTTAATTGATCCAGGCAGTAACAAGAATTACAAACATAATTTAAATAGTATTTTAATATTATTGATTATTCAGAAAAGATAAGACAGGGAAAGTAGATATTTCCTTCATCAAACATCCACCAGAAAGAATGGCAGAGCTTCTTGTACAACTGGGCGGAGAACGAATGGTTTAGCATTTTTGTGATAATGAAGATTTCAAGTACATGATGGAAACTAGTACTGAGGGAACCTTGATGTGTCCGTTTCCTTATCATCTCCTTTCATGATGACTCATGATTTAATAATTTTTTAGTGTAATTGTCCTATCAGTCTTATTAAATGTAAGTTTGTTTGTCTTTTTATGTGTGGGATTATGTCACTATTGACCAATTTTTGAAATTTGGTCTATATTAGAATATGAAAGTAAAATATCTTCACTGTGGGAAATGCTATATTATGATTCATCATCATCGTCATCATCGCCTATTGAAGCAAACGGCCTCTGTTATATTTCACCAGTCGAATCTATCTGGAGCTTTTAAATCAATGTTTTTGCACTCATCTTCTACTTCACGTTTCCTAAACTTTACCTGCATTGGATGGAATTGGTACATATGTTTGAATCATCTTTAGTTTCTAATTTATATTCAGGTTTGTTATCAACCCTGCAATTCTATCAATAGCACTAGAAAACTGGCCTATGCTACCTGAAATAGTCCTATTGATAAGATAATCCCACATAATTTTCTTTATTCTGATTAAAAATATATAGTCTTCCTTTCCCTCTGTATAAAATTTCTAATTTATTCTAATTTTGCTCATACCTATTATATCTAGTATATATATTTCTGCTCTTTTAGTAACTCATTAAGAGATTCTTTCTTAACAGGGTGCTAATATTGTATTTTACAAGGTTCAATTTCCAATGGTGGCATGATTAAGTCAAGGGATTTGTAGCAATCCCATCAGTGACGCATAACTGGCCCCAGCTTGGGCCTCGGTTTCACTGCCGCTGGGGACAGCTAGCTGAAATGTAGTTCTATTATTCATGTGTGGGATCTGGCAGGTAGAGTGGCAGTGACTTTCGAGATGGGTGCCTTGGGGTAAATGTGTATAAGACTTACATTATGATGAGCAATAGGGAATGTGGGAAAAGGATAGCCATACATGAATGTAGAGACTCTGTTTTAAAACAGATCCTTGAGAGCAACTATAAGTCAGATCGGTGGATATGAAACCGAAGAGGAAAATTGGATACAAGCAGCTTTGGTGAGGTGGGTTGAGATAATAGCAGTTGAAAGTGATAATAAAATGTGAATTAAGGTAGAAGTAAAATAAATATCTCTGTACTAAGCAAATTGCTTATGTATGGATCATAAATGTGGTATCTAAGACAAAAAATATTAAACAGAGCTTAAGAAAGCATATAAGGGAATGTTTAGGCGGAATTTTGGAATATTATACTTTGAGGAATTTGAAAATGATAAAATAAGAATAGAGGCCAACTTAGTAAAAATTACAAATATCTCTACTAAAATGGTATGGGAATGTATTTAAGTTGGGTAGTAGGAATTAAGAAATCTTTTTGAGGAACCTGTCAGTCGTGGGGATAGATGATTAGATGGCGAAATGAAGTGAAGGTAAATGTGGAGGAAAAAGGTTTGGTGGAACAATACGTATTCGATAAAAGGAATTGGAGATGGTGAATAAGGCAACAGAATCATTAAAGGAGGGATAATGGTTGGAAAGAAAATGTTTCAATATCAACCTTCTCCCCATCAGTAGTTGATAGCCCACCACAGAACAAAGGCTCGAAATATATCCTTCCACTTGCGTATGTGTTATGTATTTCTGTGCCACTCTACACCCGCAAACTTTCCTAGTTCGTTACTCCATTATCTTTTCTTTCTTCCCCATATTCTTTTACAATATCTTATTATTATTATTATTATTATTATTATTATTATTATTATTATTATTATTATTATTATTATTATTATTATTATTATTATTTTTATTACTTGCCAAGCTACAACCGTAGTTAGAAAAGCAGTATGCTATAAGCCCATGGGCTCCAACAGGGAAAATAACCCAGTGAGGAAAGGAAATAAGGAAAAACCTAATAGAAGTTTAAGAACAATAATAACATTACAATAAATCTTTTATCTATAAACTATAAAAACTTGAAAATAACAAGAGGAAGAGACACAAGATAGAATAGTGTTCCCAAGTGTACCCTCAAGAAAGAGATCTCAAACCCAAGGCAGTGGCAGGCCATGATACAGAGGCTATGGCACTATCTAAGACTAAAGAACAATGGTTTGATTTTGGAGTGTCCTTCTCCTAGAAGAGCTGCTTACCATAGCTAAACAGTCTCTTCTACCCTTACCAAGAGGAAAGTAACCACTGAACAATTACAGTAGTTATTCTCTTGAGAGAAGAAGAATTGTTTCGTAATTTCAGTGTTGTCAAGTGTATAAGGAAAGAGGAGAATGTGATAAAAAAAGGACAGACTATTCTCTGTATGTGTAGGCAAAGAGGAAATAAGCCGTAAACAAAGAGAGGGATCCACTATAATACTGTCTGGCCAGTCAAAGGGCCCAATAACTCTCTAGCGCTAGTATCTCAACGGGTGGTTCTTATTAATAACGCCCATCTACAGTAGTGAATGTCTTCATTATATGCCCTGCCCATGTCCATTTCTTTTTATTACATGATGTTAAAATATCATCTATATTAGTTTGGTAGCATATCCATGTTGCTATTTTTTTTGCCTTTTAGTGTTATTCCAATTATTATTCTTTCAATAGCTCTTTGAGATTTTACAAGCCTATGTTCTAAGGGTTTAGTAAGGCACCAAGTTTCTAATACATATGACAATACTGGTACGACCAGTATTAACTAGTACTTTACTTTTTATACCCTAATTTTGTAAACCAAATCCTTTAAATAACCTGCTTATCCTTTGCTCTATTTCAATGACATATTCTGAAAAAATACTTAATATTTATCATCCTAAATACATACTTTCATCAGCAATCTATTGAGGGTCGTCCTTAACTCTTATTTATTGTCTTTCGGTATTTTTGTTGAAAATTATCTTAGTTTTACTCGTATCCATTTTCAGACCTGCACTCCTGCTTCCTCTATTCAGATCTCTCAACACCTTTTATAATTCTTACCTTGATTTCCTAATCAACAACTATGTCATCTATAATACTCAAGTTTTTATGGTAAACCCCAGTCATCATAATTCCTATATTCTCGTAATCTAAATTCTGAAATACTTTTAGTCATTCTCAAAATAATTTAGGAGAGATGGGCATCCCTGTATAACATTTTTCTTACCTGAAATATAATTTCATGATTGATTTATTTTCTGTATAGGCATTTTCCCATGTAACATAAAATTCTTCTGTTCCTGGTTTTTCTAGGGCTTTCAATATCCATGAGATTTTGGCAGAATGAAAAGCCTTCTTTCAGTCTAAAATAAATACCATACACAATCATTTGTCATACTCCGCTTATTTTTCTTTAGCTGGTTAGTGACCTAGATATGGTCAGTTGTTGAATACGGGAACGGGACTTTTAGCCGTGGCCATTTCGCCGTGGCAATTTTGCCGTGGCCAACTCACCACATTCCGTTTTACCGTGAGGTATTTTTGCCGGAGACCAGCG
>NC_090741.1:135412462-135427462 GCF_036898095.1 Palaemon carinicauda | reverse complement strand
TCAAATTACCCCTAATGAGTCAATATGGATAAATATCAACACAACATCGTGTTCAAATAGAAATAAATTTCTACCTCATACTTGGGATCGAACGCTAGCCCCTTCTAATGAAAGGCCAGGTCGAAACCAGCCATGCCACGAGAGACCATAAAAGAAATTGGAACCTGACGCTACCTAGCTGTCCGAGGATTTACCTGGCGAGACATCAGTCTCTTACCAGCGAGTTTTACCCAATTTCCCGGCCCACCACGTGACACAATTGGTAGTAATTCATTCAAATTACCCCTAATGAGTCAATATGGATAAATATCAACACAACATCGTGTTCAAATAGAAATAAATTTCTACCTCATACTTGGGATCGAACGCTAGCCCCTTCTAATGAAAGGCCAGGTCGAAACCAACCATGCCACGAGAGACCATAAAAGAAATTGGAACCTGACACTACTTAGCTATCCGAGGATTTACCTGGCGAGACATCAGTCTCTTACCAGCGAGTTTTACCCAATTTCCCGGCCCACCACGTGACACAATTGGTAGTAATTCATTCAAATTACCCCTAATGAGTCAATATGGATAAATATCAACGCAACATCGTATTCAAATAGAAATAAATTTCTACCTCATACTTGGGATCGAACGCTAGCCCCTTCTAATGAAAGGCCAGGTCGAAACCAACCATGCCACGAGAGACCATATTAGAAATTGGAACTTGACGCTACCTAGCTGTCCGAGGATTTACCTGGCGAGACATCAGTCTCTTACCAGCGAGTTTTACCCAATTTCCCGGCCCACCACGTGACACAATTGGTAGTAATTCATTCAAATTACCCCTAATGAGTCAATATGGATAAATATCAACACAACATCGTGTTCAAATAGAAATAAATTTCTACCTCATACTTAGGATCGAACGCTAGCCCCTTCTAATGAAAGGCCAGGTCGAAACCAACCATGCCACGAGAGACCATAAAAGAAATTGGAACCTGACGCTACCTAGCTGTCTGAGGATTTACCTGGCGAGACATCAGTCTCTCACCAGCGAGTTTTACCCAATTTCCTGGCCCACCCATGACACAATTGGTAGTAATTCATTCAAATTACCCCTAATGAGTGAGGCACGAGCCAAGGAAACTAATCTCCTCCAACATTTGGGGCAAAGACCGTTTCCCTACCGATTTGGTCGAAGAAGTATTTGATAAGGCCGCCTTGGAGAATAGAAACCTTCTCCAGAAGTGGGGCCTGGCTATCAAAAGAAAGTCTTCCCCGGATGAGGGTCCTCAACCAAAGAGGAAGACTATGAGGACTAGGCTACCGTCTCGGCCAGATAAGCCTTTTAGACAGCAACAGCAACTGCAATTGCCATTGCCTCCAGTCCCCCAGATTGTGGCACAAACCCCGACCATTTTTCAGTGGGTACCTCAGGCCGTGTCGACAGAGTCCACGGCATTCACCCCATCGTTCGAAGGGCAGTCTACTTCCTTTCGAGCAAAGCCTAGAGGGGCAGCCAAAGGGTCGTCTGGGCGCCCCTCAAGGGGAAGGGGATTCAGGGGTGGTCGTGGTCAGGGAGGCAAGACCTCGGGACGGCAGTCCAAGTGTGAGGATACCGGTAGGAGGGAGACTTCAGAAATTTCGGGATCGGTGGACCTTCGATCCCTGGGCCCACAGCCTACTCAAGAATGGACAGGGCTGGAGCTGGTACAGCACTCCACCCCCGGGCCTTCGGGTTTTCCAACACTCCACCCCCGTTTTGGAGGAGTACGTTCAAGAACTGTTGGAGAAAAATGTGATCCGAAAGGTGAAGTCCATCAAATTCCAAGGGAGGCTGTTTTGTGTTCCCAAGAAAGACTCGGAAAAGCTCAGAGTCATTCTGGACTTGTCGCCACTCAACAAGTTCATAGTGTATTGCAAATTCAAGATGCTAACACTGCAACACATAAGGACCTTACTGCCCAAGAGGGCATATTCCGTCTCTATAGACTTGTCAGACGCCTATTGGCACATTCCAATCAACCGTCGACTCTCCCCCTACCTAGGGTTCAGGCTACAACGAAGACTATACGCCTTCAGAGCCATGCCATTCGGGCTAAACATAGCCCCAAGGATTTTTACGAAGCTTGCGAGCGTATCTCTCAAACAATTACGCCTAAAGGGAATTCAGGTAGTAGCCTACCTGGACGACTGGTTGGTGTGGGAAGCATCCGAGACAGAATGCTTGCAAGCTTCCAGTCAAGTGATCTAGTTCCTAGAGTACCTAGGTTTCAAGATCAACAGAAAAAAGTCTCGACTTTCTCCATGTCAAAAGTTCCAGTGGCTGGGAATCCACTGGGACCTTTGGTCACACCGTTTCTCCATCCCGGCGAAGAAAAGGAAGGAGATAGCGGGTTCTGTCAAGAGACTTCTAGATTCCGAAAGGATATCAAGACGCGAACAGGAGAGGGTACTGAGCTCTCTCCAGTTTGCTTCGGTGACAGACCCAGTGCTAAGAGCACAGCTAAAGGATGCAACCGGAGTTTGGAGAAGTTATGCATCAAACGTGCGAAGAGATCTGAGAAGACCAGTTCCGCTTCGGCTACGTACTCTTCTCAGGCCTTGGTCCCAAGCCAGACATCTAAAGAAGTCGGTTCTTCTTCAGCCACCTCCCCCGTCGGTGACGATTCACTCAGACGCCTCGAAGGAGGGATGGGGAGGTCACTCTCATCGGAAAAAAGTCCAGGGGACTTGGTCCAAGCTATTCAAGACCTTTCACATAAACTTTCTAGGAGCAATGGCAGTGCTCCTTACCTTAAAGAAAGTTTCCCCGCGTCACTCGATCCACATAAGGTTGGTGATGGACAGCGAGGTAGTTGTGAGATGCTTGAATCAACAAGGATCGAGGTCGCCACCTCTCAACCTGGTGATGTTGGCGATCTTCCGTTTGGCGGAAAAGAAGAGGTGGTACCTGTCGGCAGTTCACCTTCAAGGAGTCCGCAATGTGACAGCAGACGCTCTATCCAGGTTCACACCGATAGAGTTGGAATGGTCCTTAGACGCAGGATCATTCTCCTTCATTCAGAATCAAGTCCCAGAACTGCAGATAGACCTCTTTGCGACGAAAGACAACAAGAAGTTGCCCCTGTACGTGTCCCCGTACGAGGACCCCTTCAAGGGGGTAGCGGCAATAGTAGCCCACAAGTGGCCGAACAGCGTGTGGTTCCCCCTGGAATTGGAACTACAGCTAAAGTTTGTACCGCTACCAGATCCAGTTCTGACCCAGCGAGTCCAGAAGTCGACTGTTTGCGCTTCATTACAGAAAACCCGGACCCTGCAGCTCATGATTTTCTCTCCCTAGCGGTGAGAAAGCGTTTCGGGATTTCGAAAGCCAGCATAGACTTCCTAGAGGAATATAAGTGCAAATCTACTAGAAGGCAATATGAGTCATCTTGGAGAAAATGGGTGGCCTTTGTCAAGGCAAAGAATCCGTATGAGATCTCGACAGACTTCTGCTTATCTTTCTTCATCCCACTCCATGGTCAAGGATTGGCAGCAAACACGATTTCAGCGTGTAAGTCTGCTTTGACAAGACCCATTCTATATGCCTTCCAGGTCGACCTAGGTAACGAGTTCTTTAATAAAGTTCCGAAAGCCTGCGCTAGGCTCAGACCTTCACCACCTCCAAAGGCCATTTCATGGTCTTTAGACAAAGTTCTTCATTTCGCTTCTCTGTTGAGCAATGAAGAGTGTGCGTTAATGGATTTGACACAAAAAGTTATTTTCCTATTTGCACTCGTGTCCGGGGCCAGGGTTAGTGAGATTGTAGCCCTCTCGAGAGAGGCAGGTCGTGTTCAGTTCCTGGATGGGGGAGAACTGAACCGGTTTCCGGATCCTACGTTTCTCGCCAAGAATGAGTTACCCACCAACAGGTGGGGTCCCTGGAGAATCTGCCCTCTGAAAGAAGATGCATCTCTATGTCCAGTAGAATGCCTAAAGGTCTATCTTCATAGAACTTCAGACTTCAAGGGTGGTCAACTATTCAGGGGAGAAACATCAGGCTCAAATTTATCTCTGGATCAACTCAGAGCGAAAATCACATATTTTATTCGCAGAGCGGATCCTGACAGTACACCCGCAGGTCACGATCCGAGGAAAGTTGCCTCATCCTTAAATTTCTTTAATTGTATGGATTTTGAACATCTCCGTTCATACACTGGCTGGAAGTCTTCCAGAGTGTTCTTTCACCACTATGCGAAGCAAGTAGAGGAACTAAAGAGATCTGTGGTAGCAGTGGGTCGCGTCGTTAACCCTACTGTTTAACTCTGCGAGGAACAGTGGTTTTAATTGGGACGATTAATTCCAGGGAGAGTGTGTAGTTACTTACTGTACTACAAACTAGGTGAGGGCACTGAGTTGCCCATGTAGACTGTTCCATTTCCAAAGGTGAACCTAGCATAAGTGCAGACATGTGTGCCGAGCGTTTCTAACGCTAATGTCGTTGATTTGTAATACAGACTTTTATGACTTTGATACCTCGGTATCTTAAAAGTGGCATTTAATGTTTTTTCCTTCAGATAAACAAGTTCTGTTTACTATCATACTTATGCTTAAAGTTTTGGGTTATCCTCTTCTTATATATATATATATATATATATATATATATATATATATATATATATATATATATATATATATATATATATATATATATATATATATATATATATATATATATATATATATATATATATATATATATATATATATATATATATATATAATTGTGGTTAACCTGTCTGTTTATTGTCTGTCAATGAACTTGTTCTTGAGAACCTTGCGTATCCTTCACCTGTGTCAATTTATTGGTATAATTGAGCATTCATTCTATGTACCTTATCTGGGATAATTCTAATAGAATTGTTCCTTTATGCAAGCTATGTTGCATTGGTTTATGCTTTCCCTTAACGGGAGAACCCCGTCCCATAAGGGGACGATGGCGGTTTTACTAGTTTCCTCCTATGCGGATATAAACCTTTGTCCAATACAAGTATTGTGCGGAGAACTGGTCGATATTTCATATTGACGCAGTGGTTCTTCACAAACTATGCTTTACTTAATATAGGGCGAGACCACTATATTAGCTTGCCTGCTATTCATACATAGGTATATGTACTCTTCGAGACTTTTCCAGAGTCTAGTAGGACTCTTCCCTGTAGGAGGCAGGAAGCTCTAACATGGTTTATAGTTAGTTGAAAAGATGTATAACGGTAACATCTTAGGTCTCTAGGTCTAGTCGACCGGGAAAAATTAACTCCGGGGAGTACGGCACGTTCTGAGAATCCACAGATACAGTAATGCTCTGGTATACTTCCATCAGGACGACATGGCTTGAGCCCAAAAAACGGATTTTGAGCGAAGCAAAAAATCTATTTTTGGGTGAGATGGCCATGTCGTCCTGATGGACCCGCCCTTGCCTTTCTAAGAAAGGGCTGTAGGACCCCTCCCTACATACAGTATCTGTAGCACCTCATGTACGCTACAAGGAATACAGATGGCGCCAGGATTGGCGCCAGGCACGCTTACGAAACGGGAGATAAGGAGCCTTGGGAGCGGCTCCCCCTTTTTCTTTCCTGAATTCGTTTCTTGCCAATTGCCCCTACGAGACGAAATCTCTGTCAGGGTGCAGATTGCCATGTGGCGTGTCAAGAATACGTCCTCTGATATGTCGCGATATCCCTTTCAGGAGGGATATTCGCTTCAGGAGTTAGAATTCTGGTACCTTAAGGTAAATTCTCTGGGAATATCGCCGTAGTTGTAATATACCCTAGGAAGCTACCCTATAGGAACTTTCATCAGGACGACATGGCCATCTCACCCAAAAATTGATTTTCCGCTTCGCTTAAAATCTGTTATATATATATATATATATATATATATATATATATATATATATATATATATATATATATATATATATATATATATATATATATATATATATATATATAGATAATGTGTGTGAGTATACGTGCACACACACGCGTCTGTGTGTATGTGTATGTGTTTGTATGTATGTGCGTAAATTTGTGTAGTAGAAGTGTTCAATCAACCCTTAAATCTGTTAGACCGACTTTCGCCTTTAAGACCATCGGGATACATTTATTTTTTTTTTTTTATCTGAGCAATCGGTGTGGACTGCACACAAGTCCTCACACTTAACTTATTCAGTTTGTCTATACATACCTAGGCTGCTGGATATCGATAACTGGAGGTGAGTTTTGCAGTTAATTGAGCTTCAATGATCAATTTGGTGTTAAGGGTAATAAATTATATATATTAATGTTCTCTTACGAATATCATATAGAGGAATAGCTATTTTTAAGCTCGCTTGTTTCTTTCTGCATCATATATAGTATACCAATATACCAACGTTTACTCAGTTTTAACTTGTGTTCTTATTTGCAAAAAAAAATAACTCCTTGATAACAGAAACAATAAATATAAGAACGACACTGCTTAATTTTGCATATGTTAGGAGAGAGTAGTTAGATTGCTTTGCGGGTTTAGCAGAAAGAGGGATTGTAGGTTGAACTCTGACCCAAGTTTAAGTCCGTCACTATTACACCTAGACTTCTTGGAGACACAAGATAAAAGTTTTCAATGTCCCCAGCCTAAAACTTCTTATGACTATCAGTCAAATATTTTTGAGAGTGTAAAGGCAGGTCTTCTTCCTTTACAGGTCACGTAGTAGGAGCGTCGGAGGAAGTGTAATACATCTACTAGGAGATTGGCTAGGTGAAGCTGCGAGGTCGGTATAGAAATAGAGAGTTCATTGTAGAATCTCCCACAGGGAGTGGTCCGAAGATTTAGCTATGTTAAGAGAGGTAAAAGGTGTGCAAATTGAGGTGTTAAAAGGGTTTACATATGAAGAAAGCAATAATGCAGTTATGTGATCTCTTCACTCGAAGACAGGATGAAGGTTTGAGAGTGTGACCGGCTTAACAATAGAGAGCATGATAATTTTCTGTGGGGTTTCAAGATTTGGGAACGTTTAAAAAGAGACGCTTTAGAGCAAAGGAAGTCACGGATCAATGTTTAGACATATCTTACAGAATTCTCTATGTATACCACACCAGGGCAAAGTAACGAAAATTTACATTATGATAGGGATAACATAAATAAATTTAGGTAATAAAGAGGTTCTAAGCTAATATGATAACTTACAGTGCATACGCGGAAATGAAATCTTGAGCAAGAAAGGGAACGAAAGATTAATGGCTGTTATTGTAGCAGATTGTAAGAAGGTAAAAGTCGACATATGGTATATATAAGTTTTGTTTACCCCGAAATGTAAATCTCTAATTGTGTTAATGCTAGGGTTAGAGTAAAATGCTGAAAATGCTTATGTTGAAAATATTCAGTTAAGATTTAACAAATATCAATTTCATCTGGGCTCTAAGAATAAATGGTTATAATTATTTCTCCAAAATAATTAATTGCATACAAACTTATCTTTTATGTTCCTGTTTGTTAATTCCCTCCATATTTTATGGAATTAGGATATTATATACTATAATTACAAACACACACACGGACAAACGCAAACACACACACACACACGCACACACACACACACACACACACACACACACATATATATATATATATATATATATATATATATATATATATATATATATATATATATATATATATATATATATATATATATATATATATATATATATATATATACATTTATGAATTTTTCAGAATACGTCGATTTATACCAAAGGATTCCATAACATGAAAAATTTATTAAATAACGTCATCCACATTATTATCATTGGATGAACAGACGAATGAATATATGTTAAGAGAGTAAAAACGTAATTAATCTCGTCTACAGGAGAATAGCAGGGCGGAAACCTTGAATGAAATGACACTCGAACGTAAATATCAGAAAAGGTTATGCTATTTTAATACGTAAGTTTTAATTGTAAAAACTCTTGTATAGACTTCATGTCAATTTTCCGATGGAGTCATTAGAACTTACTTCCCTGGTTGGATAATTCAAGACTTCCTCCTTGAGTTTGAAGAAGGAGAGGAGAGAGGAGAGAACGAGGAATCTGCGAAAAAAAAAAAAAAAAAAAAAACATGATTTAGTTGCTATTGATAGTAACTTGTTCTACTACCTCCTCCCCTCAACTTTCTCTCTCTCTCTCTCTCTCTCTCTCTCTCTCTCTCTCTCTCTCTCTCTCTCTCTCTCTCTCTCTCTCTCTCTCTCTCTCTCTCTCATTTTGCAGAGGAACGTAGGTTCTGTGAGTGAGTTATTATTATTATTATTATTATTATTATTATTATTATTATTATTATTATTATTAGCAATCAATGACAACCATTCCATTAAATAAATGTACTAAAAACTAATGAGAAATTTTTTCATCGTATTATAAACTTAATACACTATCGCAAAAGACAATATACTCAAAAGCACAATATACTTTGAATATTTCTGATTATACTGGAAACTTGAAGCAAATAAACATATTTCTTTAATATAACTGTTTTTGTTAGCTTCGATTCAACTTTTACATAAGATTGCTATAAATAATTCAGGAAAGTAATGGAAAAATATAATACAACGTTTGCAAAAATAAAGGTTTATTAATAGTTAAGAATTCCAGTTTCTTTGAATTATAATTAAATATGTAGCCATTAAGAGTATTATATTTTTCATTATAAAAGAAAATAAAGTTATAACTTCCTAACATAAGTTATGTTTTTCTTTTTAACTTTTACTTCTTATAATGATTTTACTCAAGATTAATACAAAAAAAAAAAAAAAAAAAAAAAAAAAAACACTACAGTATTATGTAATCGATAAAAGAATACGCAATTTTAAATAATCATCACTTTTCTCTGTGAGGAAATGGGGCTATCTTCTTTACTTGTGGTACGTCTACGATTACTCGTTTTCCGTCCACTTCTTCTAAAACTTCTTAAAGCCCGAAGAAGGAACGAAACAGGAATACTCTCAAATGGAATTTGTATTAGCATATCATTGCTCTCAATCACTAGATCCGGAGTTTTTTTAAGAACGTATGGGGGGTTTGAGCCGAACGTAATTTTAACGTGAAATCTAATACTGTTTAAATCATACATCAATGAAATGTCACAATATGACAATACTTTTTGCCGACCAAAATTCAGCGTTACTCGCATATCATGATATAAGAACAAATACATGACGCTTCAACACATTAACAAGATATATCGTCTAATACATATCATACTATATATATATATATATATATATATATATATATATATATATATATATATATATATATATATATATATATATATATATATATATATATATAAATTAACGAACGTCAGCTGGGTAACAAATTACTTGATTTTTTTGGAAACAATCTGGAAGATATTCATATTTTTTATAAATAATTAATATCAGATTGATAGGCTAAATACACGTCAGATTAAAAATATTTAATGATGTAACAAAAGTTGAAGTCATCACGGATATTAAGAGGGCAAAAGAAAAAAAATAGGTTTGATTGATCCAATGTCATTATTCAAAATAATATTAGTAATCTTTTTAGTTTTAAATATATAATAAAAGCATTGTAAATACTAATATCGATGAGTGTTAGCTTCCTAAATCTAAGGGAGGGGCTATAGTTAAACTGATTTTGAGAAGTGCTAAAGTTTATCACGAATTAAGTTCACACAGACCTATTTCGATTCTATACTTTAATTCAAAAGTTTTAGAATATATAATTCTTGAAAACTAGTTAAATAGTAGCAATTATTCGAGGCAATGTCAGGCAACCAGTCAGCATACAGACAATTATGTTCTTCAGAAAAAGCTATATGCTTTGCTGTAAATAGTCTGTTGGGAATAAAAGATAACAGATTTTATAGTATTATAGTTACCGACAATAAAGAATTTGTATTGAACGGGGTTACTTCAATAGTATCTTCATGTATTATACATACGTATATAAAACAATCTTCCTAGGTCATATATATATATATATATATATATATATATATATATATATATATATATATATATATATATATATATATATGTATGTATATATGATATATATATATATATATATATATATATATATATATATATATATATATATATATATATATATGTATATATATAAATATATATATATATATATATATATATATATATATATATATATATATATATATATATATATATATATATATATATATATATATACATACATATATATATATATATATATATATATATATATATATATATATATATATATATATATATATATCGTCGTCGTCGTCGGCGCCCACTCGTGTCTGAGTATTGGGTTCTGTCGTTAGCCATCAGCCTCCTATCAGAAGAAGGGTGGAGGAAACGACAGAATGCCAGTAGCTGGGTATATTGTTTTGGGTGGTCATGGCTTTGCAATGGCCACGCACACACACTTGGCCCACATCGTTTTCACCGCGGCTCAAGACATATGAGACAGGCGGCTTCTCCGATGTTGGTTGCATCGAGCTGCCGGGTTCTTGTTATGTCAAGGCCCGCCTTGTTGCCTGCCCGATAGGCATTGCCCTCTTCCGCCGGCGCTGGGAAGCTCCGCCGTTGGGGTCTTGTTTGGTTTGGTTTGGTTTGATTTTGGAGTTTTCCTTCTCCTAGCCTTTGCCTATCTGAAATAAAGGAGAAGGCCTATAGGGGTCCAGTCTTGGTCTGGTCTCTCAGAACTGGCCTTAGCGGTATGGTTGAGCCTGCCAGGGTGGATAAACTACCCCACCGCCATTGCCCAGCCCATCATTGAGACATTCAAGCCCCTCTACTGCAGCAAAGTGCTGGACCTTCAGAGATATATATATATATATATATATATATATATATATATATATATATATATATATATATATATATATATATATATATATATATATATATATATATATATTTATAGTGATGGGACGACAATTAAAGATGGAATCTTGAAAGTCTGGATTACAGTATATAGTAGAAAAATAAATTTAGTATACTTGTCACAGCAGGGTTCTCAATCCTAATATAATCCATTATAGCCTTTGCCTAAAGCTCGGGATTCCGCACCATTTTTATAGTTTCTTGAAACCTGGAAATGGCAGCGGAGATGTGACCCCCGTTTGAGAAACCAACATTTCTTTGCATAGGAGAATGTCTAGTGATAATCTGGAGGCAAGAGTATAGTCACTAGTTTTAAAAAATAGCATAAATATTTTGCAATAGACTGGATGACACTGGCAATGTTTAGGAAATACTGATGCTCTTTTAGGTCAAAGTCTCCAGACAGAATAAGAAATCAAAGCAATAAAAATATCCCATTATTTATGAAATATAATAGCAATAAAGTCTATAATAACACCATGTATATTACCAATATACAAAGCTACTCATACTACTCATTGAATAATTTTTTGATGAACGACAAAAAAAAAAGTTTAGGAAATATTAATCTTTTTTTTTTTTTAATGAGAAGAAAGGTGAAATGGAGGCTCACTTTCCGAAGAGGTGCTAGATGGGGTCGAATAGGAGAGTTTTGAGTGAGAAAAATTGCTTACACTTCCCTGCTCGATGGTGTCCACCTGGGGCATGTCACCACATTTCTGATAAAAACACGTGTCATCAACTCACTCAATATTATTAAAATCACTAAGAGATTCCAAAATCTCGTCGAGTCTTTTCTCAGAAGTGAATATCTTCTGCATTTTGCCAACCTGAAAAGTTGGATTTATTTTTTTTTTTTTAGTTTTCCGCCTATATACTTGAACATCGGGCAGCCTGGCACAAAGATGGCAACATCACTACATAGCGACACTATTCACCTATGTTCAGAGAAAATCTCTTTAACTTTCATTATTATCACTCTGAGATATTTAGCGAAATGAAAAAGCATACGAAATTGAAATTTCAATACAGTTTAGTAGTGTAGTACCAAAATTGAGACCAAAATAATTTTGAAGAGGTACATCTCTGCGAGTATCTGAAGCTCCGACTTGAGCGTCCTACCCCTGTTGTATCATAACAAAGTCTTATGCGGCTCACCTCGAGAACGACGCCACAGACAAAGCAACAGGATGAAACCTGGGATAAATTGCTTTGCGCCTGCGCCTGGTTCCAAATTTTGGGCCTGTTAACTTACCCATGGTCAAAGTGAGGAGTGTTTGTGACATATATTTATTATAAATAACCATGTTATGCTATCAATGCGAGGATGGGTTTATATCAAGTCTAGAACAGTTTCCTGAATTTGACAGATATGTAGGGTGACTTGTCATAAACCTATATCCATCTTCATAGCTCAGTTTGTAGTGTCATCGCAGGGATGGTCTCGGCTGAGAAAGCAATGGACTGAATCTCTGTCCAGCCAGAATCTATTATTATGATTGAAGTCCAGTATATATATATATATATATATATATATATATATATATATATATATATATATATATATATATATATATATATATATATATACTCTGAGTAACTGGGCTTTCATACAATCTTTCATTCACTTCTTCCTTATCACAATCATTTCCTACATTAACACTATTCCTATCTGAATCCCTATCATCTAATATATCATGTACAATCCTATCTACCTCCTTCCCATCTGGCCCTAAAATTACACTCATTTCTGTAAACAGTTCATCCATTTCTTCAAAAACATTCTCAACTTTAGCAAAAGATTCATTCATGCTACTTATCATTCTCCAATCTCTCACTCTTGCGTTATTCATTCTTTCTTTTACATCATCTAACGAAAAGTAACACACATTATAAGTATCATTCATACTCAGCCACGTTTCATCTGTATTAATACATTTATCTTCCACACTCACTTGCATATTTACACCCTTGTCATACTCATTCGTATTCTTACCTATACCTATAAATTTCCCTTGCACTTTCTCCTCACTTAAAATTTTCAAACGCCTCTTTTTCCTATATTCAACTAACGCTAATTGTTTATTTTCCAGTCATAATTTCTCATGCATACTAGGTTCATACTTGCTCATTTCCAACCAATTATTCATCCCATTCTAACAAACATTGATCCTATTCCTTCCATACACACAGGAGGAATCACCAAGCTGAACCCTCCTACACTCTAGTTTCCCGAACATCCTGGCTGACTTAATCCCTTCTTCCTACAGACTCTAGCCACATGGCCATCAACACCACATTCAGTACACTTACCCCGCGGCTCCTTGCACATTCTAGCATAATGACCATCCTTACCACAATCACCACAAATCACATTCATACGATTACTACGATATCCACTCGCTATGTGCCCAGTCACACCACACCGATAACATTTTACCTCTTTCTCTTTCTTGCACTCGCTAAATCTATGCCCTACCTTACCATATCCAAAACAAGCACCTAGAGCCCATCTACATTCATTCTTTTTATGCCCTAATTTCCCACATCTATAACACTTCTCTCCTCGGATATAACTACCTGACCTACCTCTCTGCGCACTATCACTCCTATCCCTCCAAACCTGATTCCCTTGCCTAAACCCTTAAATTTTCCTTACAGGTATTCCCATATTACTCACACTAACACCTTTAACTACTACACTATCAGCTACCCTCATTGATCCTCTCATAACAGCATTTCTAAAACTACCAAATTCTGGCACACTTTCCTCAATTCCAGTTCTTACAGTCAAAGATATACTTTCTTTCATACACCTATCCAACACGTAATCCTCAACTATCTCTAAAATATCATCCCATATCAGTCTTTCTTTCGTCCACCTCATTTTCTCCTTCCGTTTTAAATTGATAAACTCAGCAACATTCTTAGGTACAGTAGCCAAAAACTTCTTCATTAACTCCTTATTCTCATTTATACCTTCATCCCCATACTTCTTTCTAGCTAAAGTTTCCAACCTACATACATACATTGATATTGCTTCTCCTACATTCATCGTGCTTCATCAAAATTATTCTTACGCTTATACTTAACAATCTCTTTCATACGTCTTACCTGCTCAATTATTCTCTTTTTCACACTTTCATAATCAACGTCACCTACACTCATTATCACACCATACATCATCAACAAATACCCAGTCAAATATTCTCCTAACTTCCTAGCCCAAACTCTCTTACTATCACCATACTTATCCTGACAATACCTTTCATACTCCTTGGAAAACTCGTATACATCCCTACTACTATGCTCATTGAACCTTTCACAACGAGGTACCTCCCTCATAAACACAGTCTTACACACATTACCTTCATTCTCACCGCTATCATCACTGCTACCTTCCCTCTTGTTTCCTACTTCCTCACTAGAATATAAAGAATCTAATTCCACACTCATACTCCTATCCGTGATTATACTCTTCCTAGCCCTTTTCTTACTCACCACTTTCAACCATTCACGATCATCCTCGCTCTCATCCTGACACTTTTTCTTCTCTTTCTTCACATTACTTTTACCTTTCCTTTCATCCTTCCTCTCACCTTTCTGTTCATCCTTACTATACCTAGTCCCTTTAACTTCACTATCACTATTACTATCACTATCACTTCCTTCCCCATTATCTTAACCTTTTCTTCCACCAGCAACCCTTTACCCGTAGCAGAGGCCACTCCTCCGACTGCGCCTTCACCCATAAAAGTTTTCATCATTCCCATTACTTGCCCCATCATAGCTTCCATACGTTTCTCCACTCGTTCTTCATTCTCTTGCATCCTCATCACAACAGCCTCTTCCACTGTCTCTACAGTTCCCTGAATTTCCCTCAGTTTCCTCTGCATCTCCTCATTCTGACAGTTCAACCTCTCATTCTCTATTAGCAACCTCTCTTTCTCAACTATCAACTTCTGCTCCAGTTCTTTATAATGCCACAATTCCTCCTCCTAAGCCTTTAATTTGCCTTCCATTGTCATCAACTTGTTCTTCAGCCTTAAATCTAA
>NC_090741.1:135404962-135407462 GCF_036898095.1 Palaemon carinicauda | reverse complement strand
AATGATCTGGTACCATCGGCCAATTTGTTTGTTAGTGATGTTACATAAAATTACTTCATCATTTTAACAATCCTTTATATTCAGATCTTCCTTGACAGTACCAGGTATACATTTGATTCTTATAGCCATGCCTTCTCCATCATGATACTCAATACTAAACAGTACTCCAGAAGTTTTATTAAAGCTGTAACCAAGTAGGGAAATGATCTGCTTAATCAAGAAATGGAATCAGATGAACTTCATGAGTTCAAACTTTCAGCATTTATTAATATTGTTACCGTTCTTAGATTTTAATAACCCTTTACTCCACATAATTTACGTTTTTCCTTTTCCCAATGGTCGTATATTCGTTGGAACCCTTACGCTTACAGCATTCTGCCTTTTCAAACTAGGGTTTTAGGTTTGCTAATAATAATAATAATAATAATAATAATAATAATAATAATAATAATAATAATAATAATAATAATAATAATAATAATAATAATAATAATAATAATAATAATAGGGATTTATGTTCCAGAAATTAAGAGATCCACTCTACACAATAGATATGACCCATAAGCCAATTGGTGCTCTACATATTAAACTCTAGGAATTGTTTCATCCAAATCCATTTCTTTCCAGATTGTATTGTTATACATTTTTACTATAACACAACATGTGTTATGTGTATTAAATGTAATGTTGCAGAGTTACATATAGAGTAGCGTATATTATGAAGGATTTAATCATTCACTATTTGTCGTAAAGATAGTATATGATTCGTTTTACTTTTGCATTGCAGTAAGATCCAGTCTTTTATCTTCCTCGTGAATTCTGTAATACCTAGAACAGTTGGAGATGGTGTAGGAGGATTGGACTG
This sequence comes from Palaemon carinicauda, assembly GCF_036898095.1. NCBI lineage: Eukaryota > Metazoa > Arthropoda > Malacostraca > Decapoda > Palaemonidae > Palaemon > Palaemon carinicauda. Next base: position 135,406,597 of record NC_090741.1, on the reverse strand, counting down.
GATTGTTAATATGAAATTAGCTGACATAGGGTATGCAGATGTCACTGTCCTTATTAGAAGAACACCACAGAATTTGCAATGTTTGTTTACCAAAATGCATGAAATATCACACGAGGTTAGGCTCAAATTAATTACAAGAAAGACACAAAGGATTAGAACGGAATATGCAATGGAAAATGAAATATCATTGGAAGGCGAAAGTATTAATGAGCTAGAATCATTTAAATATTTAGAAACTATGATCTCTAATACAGAGTACTTAGAGTTGGAGTTTAATGAAAGATTGAAAAAAGGAAATCAGACAATAGCTAGGTTAATTAGGTAAAATTTGGAAATCAAATCGACCAAAATTACACATAAAAATCAGGTTATATATCAGTATAGGTAGATGGTATAAATGTATGGACATGAGTCATGGTATGAAAATTAAACCATATCCAACAGATTTTGTAGATTTGAGAATAGATCCCTAAGAAGAATATTGGGAATCAAATGTCAGGACAGGATTAGAAATGGAAATATAAGAGAGATTACTCGAGTTGCATATGTAGATGCGGTAATTTTTTTGAGCAGAAGGAGGTGGTTTGGTCTTGCTCTTCGCACTCGCCAAGAAAGATTAATTCACCAAACTTTCAACTAGCCTCCAGAAGACTCTAGAAAAGTTGGGGGACCCAGACCTACATGGCTGAGGACTATGAAGCGTGAAGTAGGAGATGATGAATGGAGAAATATTGATTTAAAAGCACATGATAGAAACAAATGGCGAAATCTAATTGAGACCCTTTGGTGTTAGTAGGCGAGGGAGAAGATGATGCTAAACCTATTATAGGTAAGAATTCACAATGCCTCTGGATATCGAAAATCATGTGAAATTCTGCATTGTTGCTGAACCCAATTCTTTTGCAACATGACGGAAACACTAGTGTAAGAAATTTAAGAAATATTTAGAAGCATTAGGTAATATGAAAGCTTCACAGAAGAAGGCGTTATTACTTCACATAGCCAGTAAAGATTTTAGGGAATTGTTCAAGTCACTGAAACCTACCGATGACTCTATTGATGCTACTATTAAGGTTCTTATCAAACATTTTGCACCATAGGTTAATACATTTTTTAATGGTATCAATTTACATTACACGCATAATGGAAAGAAAATTAAAGCTTAGATGCACTCGTGACTAGACGAGAATTTAGCTGGTTCGTGTGAATTTCTAAAGTTATAAAATGTTATCATAGATCAAGTTATTGCCCATCCCACATCACAATAGCTGAGAAACAATACAACCCAAAAATTAGATTTAACACTACAGAAGGATATGCTCAAATTTGAAAGCTTATGAGAATCGGAGAAAGAATATATTTAAGCCCAGACATAGGAAATTTCCGAACTTTAATGTTCACAAATATGATAATCAGACCTATACTCAGAAACAACGTAGAAATAAAAAAAAAAAAAAGCCATAGGTGTGGTAAAAATTATCACCTTACAGAAAAAAAAAAAAAAAACAGGGAAATGCCCTGCTAGGATACAGACATGCGTAAACATCAGAATTTTGAAGTTTACGGGTACGAAAGATTAACACAAGATTGAAGTGTCTGTGGATAAATTTCTATCAAAATTTCAATAAATATTTG
>NC_090741.1:135374152-135384462 GCF_036898095.1 Palaemon carinicauda | reverse complement strand
TAAAACGATTTCTATGGTTCCGAAATGGCTCTCTATATCTTTGCTAATATAATGACATCATCTAAATAGACTGACACATTCTCTATGTCTCCTAAGATCTGTAACATTAACCTTACAAAAGTCAATGGAGCTGATGTTAACCCAAATGGCATTACCTGAAATTCTAAGTGTTCTTTATGTGTGCTGAAGGCAGTTAATGGCTTTGATTCTTCGTCTAAAGGTACTTGCCAATATCCACTTAGTAGATCTAAGGATGAGAAGATCTTTGCTCCTCCTAACTGAGCCAAAACATCGTTTATTACAGGCATGGGCATCCTATCAGGAACTGTGTTCGCATTCAACTTGCGATAATCAATCACTAATCTGTAACTTCCATCTTTCTTTGGGAATCAACAACATGGGAGAATTATAAGGTGATTTAGAGGGTATGACCACTCCTTCTTCTTTCATTTTCTTCTATCATTTTATCTACTATTGGACGTTGGCTGATAGGTAATTTATAATTAGGTATGAAAAAGGGTTTGGCTCCATCATCTAGGATTATCTTATGTCTTAACACCTCAGTCCTACCTAACCTATCACCCTGTAATTGCTATGCCCGGCCTATATTTATTTAAGGTTTCTATTAACCTTTTACGGTACTCAGGAAAATCGGTGTTATCTATCTCCCTATCTATTCCTGCATCAATGTTTCCTATGGTAAAGAATGCTTCCTCCTCTAACGGAATCATTTTGTGTGTAACTTCTATTCCTGTACAAAATTCTGTACCCGCTAACAAATGGAGTCATTTTATCAGAATAATTCATGACATAAGTAGTACAGGCTAATCCCTCCCATCTGAACTAATGAGTTATCCATTCTGACATATGTCTGGTAATCCTTCTGGGGTCAAGATTACATCATTATTAGTGTGTAGGCGGGTTATCAAATATACTCTAGTAAGAGTATTGGGCAGTAGTACTACATCTCTAGCTAGCCTAAATCTTATTTTGTTTGCATCTGCTGTGCTGATCAGACTTATTTCCCCAGTTTGTACTTGAGTACAAAAACATGAATCTTCTCTCCTCCTTTTTGAGATTCTGTTTCTCTTAAGTGTCTTAATTCTTGTGAATTCAATGTGCCTAGCAGCAAAAACTTCTTGGAATTCCCTTTTATCTATTCTCTCAGATTCTCTGTCGACATTTTTCTCCTTAGTATGTGTGCTGCCTTTACAAGAAGTAATTTCCCCCTGTCTGGGTGCAATTGCTAAATTCTCTTCTTTCTCCCTTTCTTCTGATTTTACTTTGATTTCCCTTTCTCTTTCTGAACCGGAGTGTGTTTCAACTATCGAAGCGGTCCCCTGCAAATTGGCCAAATTTGTAGTGGACTTGTCATCAACAAGTTGGAAACAGACTTCCTGATTATTTCCCTTTAGAACTAATCTTCTGTCTTGACAATCAAAAACTATGCCAAAATCTTGCATTGTTGCAAAAGAAATCAAAGCTCGAGCGGGAAATGCTACTTCTTGCAAAACCAAAAATGGCACTTGACACTTCTTCTCTAGCAATTCAATGTTTAAATCTATGGCTCCTACATTGTTAAGCTGATTGCCAGTTATCCCCTGAATTAATGTATCCTCACTCCTAATTGCAGAAATAGGTATATTCAAATAATTCAGTTAAGGTATGGAGCCCTATGAGATTTACAGTACTTCCTGAATCTAACAAACTAAGACATTCTTTACCTTCTATCTTGATATTTGTCTTGGGTAATGATTGCTGTCGGAAGATAAATATGTTGCTGGCAACGTGGATGTACCTCCGCTACCTGCAACATCCTTCCATTCTTTGGTTTCCCTATTTCCTGGACTCCTATCCTGCTCTTCTAGTCACTTTCTGTTACCTTGTTTTTCTTCGGAGTAATTAGTAGGGTTTGAGTTATCCCTTGCCTGTACCTGAGGAGTATTTTCGGAGGGTTTATTATGTTTCTTACCTTGGTACCAACATTCTTGGTCTGTGTGACCTCCTCTTTGACAATACTGGCAATACCTATTCTTTGGTCTAGCTCCCTTATGATGATAATTCCCCTCTAGATTTATATGTTTCATTATAATTTCCTCTGTTTTGTTCATTTGACTTGTAAGGGGGCTGGTTATTTTGATAATTTTTATGGTAATATTTATTCCTACCGGTCTCGTTATTTTTATCTTCCCTGTAATTCTGATACCTTCTTTGCTTGGTATTTGCCGAAAAAGTGACCTCTTCAATTTGGGTCTCGTTTTTCTGGATGATTTCCTGGATTTGGCTCAACGTTTTTGTGAGCTTCTGGGCAGGATCTAACTTTAGGTCCCTTGAAAAGCCTTCTTTCCCTTTCACCAAAGGCTGCATACAATGTACCGTAGGCCATATAAGTCAAAATTTCATCTAAATCCACCAGTTGGTTATTATCCTCACTAAACTGCATTCTGTTTCCTACCGTGATTGTGGGTAATGACAAAATGTCTTCCTTAACTACTCCTAAATGATTCAGAACCTGGGTATACAGACTAGGCATGGAATCACCTTCAAATTTAGCCGAGTTAAACCTATACAAGTTCAACAACCGATCGGTCTCCTTGGCCGATCGCCACAATAGTCTGCATTCCTCCTTGAACTCGTTGAAAGTGGTAATTTTTTCAAAGGCCTTACCGTTTAATGTAGGGTGAGCATCCCCTACGTCTACGTTGACTAACATCATTGCCTGTTTTAATTTTTGCAACATCGTCAGTTATTTTAAAACTAGCGATCCTATTCTCTGTGTCCGCTAACCACTTATCTACACTGTATTTCTCTAACCTTTGTTTGTCGGGATTATCCCTACTTACATTTCCACAAAACCGTGTGGATTTGTGTGATCAGCCCAGCGGAATTCATATCGGCAATATTTGCTCTTACCGACTCGAACTTCGGTTTCTAGTCAGATTTGACGTCTTCCTACACTAGCACTTCGCGACCGTCTGTCTGCAGTTAATCTCAAGTCGTATTGATATTGTGTAAGTCTTTGGAAAATATTGTCCAGACTCATATCACAAAAAAAAAGGAAAAATTAAAACACCAAAAATTTCTTACGAGAGACAAATGCCCTAACTTCCTATTCTATAGAGAGACAGTATTTATACAAAACAAGAGAGTGAACGAAAACATGCAAACTACTCACATATCCATTGGTTCACGACTCCTTTGGTTTCCCTCTGTTTTTCTTGAGATTGTTTTGTATTTCTTCGACCACATAAAAGGGGGTTTCAGCACTTTCCTGAAATAAAGCCAGTATTAGTTCAAACATAATACAACACCGGCACAGTATCCCTTAACGATGCCACCATTTGTGAAGATGTCCTTGATTTAGTTAGCAATAAACTTCTTAATTAGTCTAGTATCTTACCTCTTCCTTTAGTTTAATATTAATTGAATTTCTCTCAGGAGTTTACATAAGCAAAGTTTCGTGGGTGAGGGATACGAATGCTGGTTTCGTGGGTGAGGGATACGAATGCTGGTTTCTTTCTTTACTAGACATAAAAAGGGGATTGAACAGGCACTTACAAGCAGTCAAAAACAAAAGCGTGGTTTCTACATTAACACTTAGTGATGAATTCAGACGTCTTGACACTGGCTGGAGAATTTGGTGAATCCTGGTTTAGTTAGGCCTAAACGTCATCTATAGGCCTACTGTCGTCGCTGAAGTATAAGCCTTCGTCAGGTGTTGGGAAGGCTGGCGCGAAGTTCTAGACACGCCTTGGTCACTCGGGGACGTCACGCCTCTCGGTCGCTCTGGGACGTCTCGCCAAACGCACTCACAGACACTCAGGTGCGGGCGTAGTAACTTTGTTCGTCGTCCTTCGTTCTCAGGGGTAATTGTTCCCCTGTAATTTCGCGGCTGCTTTAGTATTCTACGTAATCGCCGTCCCTCAATTTGGTATAGGCAGCCGCCACGTGTTGTCGTCAAGGAGACCCGGCAGGTTAAGTAGGTCGTTAGACCTATTATACAGAGTGACTACTAGGAAGAGGGCGAGATGCCGTCTTCTCGTTGCTTATATATGGTCGTCCTGGGCGTGTCAAGCTATCCTTAATCACGTGACTTTTTCCCGGCTTCCACGTCTCATTCGTCTATGTTCCGTTCGACATTCAAGAACGGATCCTGTCGTTTGGGGGGGTTGTTTACGGGAAAGAACCCTGGAGTCAGCGAAATTAGTTGAAAACATCCTACCTAACTCCCGTTCACTCTCCTGTCTCTCCACAACTCTTTCTATATCTTTACAATTACTACTAACTGCATTTGTCTCCTCATTTCTTATTAATTAACAAAACCCACAAACAAAGACATCAATAACATACACAAACCTTCTGCATACGAAACTTACTCAAAAATAAGCATATGTCTGACACCACTCGGCCAGCTACTAGGATTCTTATAGAATCCTCAGATACAACAAAACAACAAACCTATTCTTTAGGTTTCCCAGTAATAACTAGTAGCAACTCACTAATCCTTTCCAATTTTCTGAAAACCAAATACTTCACCACATCATACGTTACCACAGTAATAAGTACAATCAAAAACACATTACACATAGTCAGAAATGGTGCAACATCTTTCTTGTAAAACAGAACATAATCATTATCAAGTGGCATTGCCACATTTTCTACCACTGTTAATTTGTCTAGCTGAAAATGATTAATCTTGTTCTCGTAACTCTTTGCAATGGAAGATTGATTTAACTCATAATGCAAAAACACACTTGGTACATAATAGAGATAATCATTTATCACTACTGAGCAAGAATCTGCAAATGACTTCAAGTTTCCTAACTGAAATGTTTGAGTCTTCCCATCACAAGTAACTTCTGCATTTTTAGTATTTTGTACATAAACAAAAATCGCATTACCTAAATGTAATGCCCTGTATGGCAAAGCAAAAGTTTCAAACTTACACTCTCTCATCAACTCATAATTCTCAAAGAAAATACCTTGGATACACGGAAAATTGCTCATAGGTTGTTTAATTTGCACAAAATTGCACATGGATTGACTTTCACTTATCAACACACACTGTTCTAAATCACCTTCTTCTAAAATAATCACCAACAACTTGTTCTTATCCAATGCTAGACGAACCTTCGGATGGTTCCAAATTATTGTTGCATTTCCTATCTTAACTGGGAAAGGATGTATTGTATATAGGTCAAACAAATTCATACCCTTGAAGGGGATCAATACCAACAAATACCCTTTTGTTACTTTCACAGTTGACATTGTGTAATACCAAAATATATCTTCTAGCAAAGGCTTGGAATGGCTATTTATCATACACCAATCGATAATTTCTTTCAAAGTTTTTGGAGAAATGATAGCAGGGCTGAGTATTCCCTTTTGTGCATTTATTAGTCCGTTCACAGATTCCTTGTGATCACCAATCTCGATTTCTACTTCATGAACCAACTTAAACACTTGTTCTATGTCACCTATTTTATCAGAAACATTCACGTTAACTTGATTAATAAATTCCACCATCTTTTTTATGTTCTCTACATTCTTATTATTATTTTCTATTAGAGTACTTATAAGATTACCCTTCTGATTAGCCCATTTCTCGATTAGTTCTACACGATCAGTCAAACCTTTTACATCGTTTTCTGTAGCCACTCCAAACAAAGCACTAAATGCACTACCTACAAAAGGTAATAAAGATCTCTTGTTTCTTTGAGGCCTGACAATGTCTTCAATTTTACCCTGTAAATTTCTTAATACTTCTACAAAGGCAGAATCACTATGGGTTAGTATGCACTTCCGTAGTTCTTTATCTAACTGGTTCAAATGTTCTTCCCTTTCTAATATTGAATTTACATTAATTTTTACTACAGCAAAATCTGTTAACAGTTCACCCTTTCCATGATTTTGTATCAAGGCCCCACTTTTAATGTCTATTTCGCAAGTGATACCGACCACCAGGGGTAGGATCAGAAGGAAGTTTTTCCACCACTTCCTGTAGAAGTTGAGAGGACCATGGATTAGTTTTTACAACCTTCATATGATTCCAATGGGCATACCTTACATCTAAATTCTGTTCATGTATCAGCTTAAATTTATTATTCCTTTCCCTTTCTAACACTCTATAAGGACCTTCAAATTTGGGAGATACCTTTTCATTTGGTCCTTCCTTTACATGTACCTTTATATATACTTGTGAGCCTATCTTCAGGTCAGTCATGGAACTAGTTGTGTCATAGTATTTCTTATTTACCTGTTGGCCCTTCTCTAAAGATTGTCTGGTTTGTCTTATTATTTGAAAGGTTCTTTGCAGTTTCCAAGCTATATAGTCCTGGTAATCATATGTGTGCCTAGGAGGTTTTGCGTCATCTAACAATGAGTTTGGCAGTCTTTTCTGATAACCATAAAGCAAAAAGTGTGGGGTTTCTCCTACTGTCTCATTCACTGTGTTATTCAAAGTAAACTGAACGTCCTCTAACGCTAGGTCCCAATCTTCTGTAGTTGGACTAATGATAGTTCGCAGTACATCCAGTATCTTCTTATTGGCCCTTTCCACTGTCCCATTTGAACTCGGCTTATAAGGGGTTATCTCGCATTTCTTTATCTCAAAAAATTCACAAAGCTTTTTCATTACCTCACTGGTGAATTCGGGTGCATTGTCCGACAAAAGTACCTCCGGACACGAATGTCTTGTGAGTATTCTGGTCTTTAAAGCTTCTGCAACAGAAACTGCAGTTCTATCTCTGACTGGGACAATTTCTAAATACCGAGTCAAATAATCAATGAATACCAGTATATATTTATTTCCTCTCAAAGTTTTTGGAAAGGGTCCTATATGATCCATCTGAACTACCTCAAAAGGGTTTAAATTACTAGGATATTTTTCTAAAGGAGCTCTGACATTTACATGACCTTTATGCCTATTACAAGTTTGACATTCATTTACAAATTGCTTTGCTTCTTCGCTGCACTTAGGCCAAAAATAATTTCTATTTATTGTTCTCAGAGTCTTTTTGATTCCTGGATGTCCTGCCAACTTGTGGGTATGGGTTAGAGTTAATACTTCTTTAGTCAGGGTGTCAGGCACATATAGTCTAGAGCAAGCACTCCTATCCTTAGCCTTCTTATATAATATCCCATTTATTAATTCAAAATCTGACCTAGAGGTTTCATCTTGTAGCAAATCTCCTATTATTTTCCTGATACTTTCTTGTTTCTCTTGTTCTATTTTAACTCTCTCCAAATCTAAGTCTACGACCTGACAGCTGAAACAAAAAGTGTTAGTTGTGATAATTCTTTCAGTATCCTCTTGTGCTCTAGATAATCCATCTGCTAAAGTATTAAACTTACCTGGAATGTATCTAAATTCTGGAGCAAACTCTAGCACACTAATAAACCATCGATTAAACTTTAAGTTATTAGTGAAAGCTCTTTTCTTAAATAGGTCACAGATGGGTTTATGGTCAGTAAGTACATTTACTTTGTGTCCTAACAAAATGTGCCGAAACTTTCTCAGTGCCCAATAAATGGCTAAACATTCCTTTTCTGTGGTATTGTAATTTCGTTCGGCCGCATTCAGGACTCTACTTGCATAATATACTACCCTCATTCGGGTTTTTGCCTTCTGTAACAAAACCGCTCCTATTCCTGTATTCGAAGCATCACATGCTAAGTAAAATTGCTTGCTAAAGTCTGGATACACTAAGATAGGATCTTGGATTAATTTCTCCTTCAACTTTTGAAAAGCCTCCTCTTGCTCTGCTTTCCACTCAAACTCTACATCCTTCTTAGTTAATTCTGTCAATGGTTTAGCTATAGTAGCAAAATTTTTGACAAATGGTCTATAGTATCCTATCATCCCTAAAAATCTTCTTACACCTTTCAAATTTTGTGGAGCAGGATATTCCACAATCGCCTTTATTTTTCCTTCTTGCATGCGTAATCCATCAGCACTGATCACATGTCCTAAATATTCTAATGATTTCCTCAAGAATTGACATTTCTTAACCTTTATCTTTAATCCTGCCAGTCTTAGTCGTTCTAAAACGATTTCTATGGTTCCGAAATGGCTCTCTATATCTTTGCTAAATATAATGACATCATCTAAATAGACTGACACATTCTCTATGTCTCCTAAGATCTGTAACATTAACCTTACAAAAGTCAATGGAGCTGATGTTAACCCAAATGGCATTACCTGAAATTCTAAGTGTTCTTTATGTGTGCTGAAGGCAGTTAATGGCTTTGATTCTTCGTCTAAAGGTACTTGCCAATATCCACTTAGTAGATCTAAGGATGAGAAGATCTTTGCTCCTCCTAACTGAGCCAAAACATCGTTTATTACAGGCATGGGCATCCTATCAGGAACTGTGTTCGCATTCAACTTGCGATAATCAATCACTAATCTGTAACTTCCATCTTTCTTTGGAATCAACAACATGGGAGAATTATAAGGTGATTTAGAGGGTATGACCACTCCTTCTTCTTTCATTTCTTCTATCATTTTATCTACTATTGGACGTTGGCTGATAGGTAATTTATAATTAGGTATGAAAAAGGGTTTAGCTCCATCATCTAGGATTATCTTATGTCTTAACACCTCAGTCCTACCTAACCTATCACCTGTAATTGCTATGCCCGGCCTATATTTATTTAAGGTTTCTATTAACCTTTTACGGTACTCAGGAAAATCGGTGTTATCTATCTCCCTATCTATTCCTGCATCAATGTTTCCTATGGTAAAGAATGCTTCCTCCTCTAACGGAATCATTTTGTGTGTAACTTCTATTCCTGTACAAAATTCTGTACCCGCTAACAAATGGAGTCTTTTATCAGAATAATTCATGACATAAGTAGTACAGGCTAATCCCTCCATCTGAACTAATGAGTTATCCATTCTGACATATTCTGGTAATCCTTCTGGGGTCAAGATTACATCATTATTTGTGTGTAGGCGGGTTATTAAATATACTCTAGTAAGAGTATTGGGCAGTAGTACTACATCTCTAGCTAGCCTAAATCTTATTTTGTTTGCATCTGCTGTGCTGATCAGACTTATCTCCCCAGTTTGTACTTGAGTACAAAAACATGAATCTTCATCTCCTCCTTTTTGAGATTCTGTTTCTCTTAAGTGTCTTAATTCTTGTGAATTCAATGTGCCTAGCAGCAAAACTTCTTGGAATTCCCTTTTATCTATTCTCTCAGATTCTCTGTCGACATTTTCATCCTTAGTATGTGTGCTGCCTTTACAAGAAGTAATTTCCCCCTTTCTGGGTGCAATTGCTAAATTCTCTTCTTTCTCCCTTTCTTCTGATTTTACTTTGATTTCCCTTTCTCTTTCTGAACCGGAGTGTGTTTCAACTATCGAAGCGGTCCCCTGCAAATTGGCCAAATTTGTAGTGGACTTGTCATCAACAAGTTGGAAACAGACTTCCTGATTATTTCCCTTTAGAACTAATCTTCTGTCTTGACAATCAAAAACTATGCCAAAATCTTGCATTGTTGCAAAAGAAATCAAAGCTCGAGCGGGAAATGCTACTTCTTGCAAAACCAAAAATGGCACTTGACACTTCTTCTCTAGCAATTCAATGTTTAAATCTATGGCTCCTACATTGTTAAGCTGATTGCCAGTTATCCCCTGAATTAATGTATCCTCACTCCTAATTGCAGAAATAGGTATATTCAAATAATCAGTTAAGGTATGGAGCCCTATGAGATTTACAGTACTTCCTGAATCTAACAAACTAAGACATTCTTTACCTTCTATCTTGATATTTGTCTTGGGTAATGATTGCTGTCGGAAGGATAAATATGTTGCTGGCAACGTGGATGTACCTCCGCTACCTGCAACATCCTTCCATTCTTTGGTTTCCCTATTTCCTGGACTCCTATCCTGCTCTTCTAGTCACTTTCTGTTACCTTGTTTTTCTTCGGAGTAATTAGTAGGGTTTGAGTTATCCCTTGCCTGTACCTGAGGAGTATTTTCGGAGGGTTTATTATGTTTCTTACCTTGGTACCAACATTCTTGGTCTGTGTGACCTCCTCTTTGACAATACTGGCAATACCTATTCTTTGGTCTAGCTCCCTTATGATGATAATTCCCTCTAGATTTATATGTTTCATTATAATTTCCTCTGTTTGGTTCATTTGACTTGTAAGGGGGCTGGTTATTTTGATAATTTTTATGGTAATATTTATTCCTACCGGTCTCGTTATTTTTATCTTCCCTGTAATTCTGATACCTTCTTTGCTTGGTATTTGCCGAAAAAGTGACCTCTTCAATTTGGGTCTCGTTTTTCTGGATGATT
>NC_090741.1:135364152-135369152 GCF_036898095.1 Palaemon carinicauda | reverse complement strand
AGAGAGAGAGAGAGAGAGAGAGAGAGAGAGAGAGAGAGAGAGAGAGAGAGAGAGAGACATGAATTAAATATATTTATTAGCGTGTAGTTCATGGTAATTTTGGATAGTCAAAATTATATTTTCACAATGTGTTATATTCATATATATATATATATATATATATATATATATATATATATATATATATATATATATATATATATATATATATATATATAATTAAGCTTCATATAAAAATAGAATATATGAAGAATACCCGAATAAACAAAAAATAAGAAACTAAGACATATTGAAGATCTTTTGAAGAAACATGATAAAACAGAAGTTAAAATCAATATCAAAGTATAACGGAAATAAGACCAAAGATGATACTAACCTCAGCGGATGAGTTTCACTCCCATTGACCTCATGTCAATATATCGATGGAATCAAAGAATTATTTCCTTGTTGGGTATTTTTAGCCTTCCTACTGATGTTTAAGAAGAAGAGAAAAAAGAAGATATGAAGACATTTGCAAAAAGATGATTAAGGTGGTTTTCAAGAAGACTTGAGGTACATTGTTTTTTTTTTCTCTCTCTCTCTCTCTCTCTCTCTCTCTCTCTCTCTCTCTCTCTCTCTCTCTCTCTCGCTCTCTCTCTCTCTCTCTCTCAATTTATAGTACGGTAAAAAGTAGATTTCATGATCTAATTATTGAGCTAATTACAAATTGTTTACAGTTTTGTATTATGATAAAGGAATAGAAGATTCCAGATTATAGAAAAGAATTTATATAACTTCGTTGATATCCAAAACTGGAAACAAACTATTATGATCTTAGTTTTATCTGTAATTCATTCTGGTTTTGTCTTTTTTTCATAACATGAATATTAGAGACATTCTAAAGTATATAAAAATTACAAGAAAAATTATGTAACCTGCTAAATCATATTTTTTGCTTGAATTTTTTTGACGTTTTTCCTCTCAAGTCCTTGTATATTACCTTATTTTCTGTCCATTTTACCCCCAATGGACGTACTGGTAGGTTTCACAAAACTCATACTTTACCCCCATGGACGTACCGGGACGTCCTCGCAAAGAACTGCTATTTACATTTTTTTGTATATTTTTGATAATTTCATGAGAACTTCAGGCATTTTCCAAAAGAATGAGACCAACCTGACCTCTCTATGACAAAACCTAAGGCTGCTAGAGCAATTTAAAAAAACCTTTATGGCAAAATGAGCTTGAAAAAAAAACGCCTGGGTGTTAAGGGTTGGAATGTTCCAAATAGCTTGGCGGTAAAAGGGATAATGCAGTTCAGTTGCTTTTAACTCACCTCTGGCATTTTCCAAAAGAATGAGACCAACCTGACCTCTCCATGACAAAACCTAAGACTGCTAGAGCAATTTAAGAAAACCTATATGGCAAAATGAGCTTGAAAAAAAAACGCCTGGGTGTTAAGGGTTGGAATGTTCCAAATAGCTTGGCGGTAAAAGGGATAATGCAGTTCAGTTGCTTTTAACTCACCTCTCAGTAATAACCTAACAGCCAACTCACACAACTGGGGACCGCTTAATACCTAGCTCCCTCCCGGCTTCCCCTTCATAGCCGTTTCTTACTGTATGAGGATGCCTCCCTCCAACCCTGACTGCCTTATCAATGTCCCAACCATGAAACTACCGCCCTTCGCCAGTGCAATGGCACTCACTTGGTTTCAGAGCACCAAGGTCTAATTTTTCGTTAAGGGCCTGACTTTCTCAAGTGGCAAACCCAACTATTTTCTTGCAGGCTATCCCTGAGAACTTTCCCTGAAATCTCAGATTGGCTTTGCGACCAAAGAGACACCACAATAAATATGACGCCCTGAAAATATATCTCCTGGAGCAGTAATACCATCCAGCTACCCGTATAACCAAGCTTTTTCAGGTCTCTCAACAACCATTGGACGACCATAAGTCTTTGCCTGCTTTCAAGGGCATGACGAGTATATCTCCACAGAAACATGCTGATGTCTCTCCTTTGAAGGTGAACCTACTTCACGCTCTTTGGGTATAAGGTCTACCCGAAAATGTACATACTACCATAACCAATCTCAAATTTTTACGAATACGAAGCTGATGACAAAATTGGATGCCCCTATGGACAACCACTTAACAACCTTCAGACCTCCATCAACATTTACACTCTGACAAAAAGAAAAACTATTAAAAGTCTACCGAAGCTGATATGATTGTACTATTGCACAGACAACCTCCCCATGACTTGCCGGAGTGGAAAGCAAGCCATTCAACAAACACATATGCTACCACTCACTCACCCCCCAACCAACGGCCTCTACAGCTACTTGCTGTTATGCAAGCAAGGTTGCTGCTTGTCCTTCGACATTCATAACCCTGGTGGCATTATGCTACTACCACTCCAAACTGGGCCATCGCTTGTGGTAGTGGTTTTCTGTGTCACTAATCTTCTCTTTTTATATGATGGAGGTACGGGCATGCAATTTGTGGTAGATAAGAGTACTCCTGGACACAAAGTAGTCTGTCTCAGACTGTGGACGTCCGTCTAATATCAGAAAATGGATATGATATCTCCAATCATGGCTATGAGACCCTACGAATTAATGTTTTGGAGTACAACATATCATTGGAAGTTTCTTGTTGTGATGTCACATTGATAATCCTTGGTGTGGATTTCCTCTCCCTTTTCCATCCACCTCGTGGTTGATATTGCTTACCGATGATTAGTCAATGCAGACTCTTACTTGATGATACCTTCTCAACCCTTCCACTTGAGCCTTACTCTCCACATCACCACACTCACAATGCCTATGCCCACCTCGTCCTGTCATACTCATAAGTCATCTGTCCAGAAGTTTATCTAATGCCACACAGTATTTATCATCATATCGGTGGCTGGAATGGTGTATTATAACCTATTCGTTATCACTTCCGACTTTGTTTTTTCATATACATCCCCTACACCAAGTTGTGGGAAAATTTACTGCATTCCGCCAGACTTATATGGGCCACAGTGAAGCAACACATATCGACAGAACTGCACTAAGCAACTCAACGTTTTTCTTTGCAACACCGACAGCTCTCTTCATTAATATTCAGTCGAAAAAAAACCCTGGGTCTCCATTGATTGCTAAAAACCTACATATATCATGCCATATGACCCCTCAACAGTGTGCCTCTGAGCAGCAGGTGGTCTTATTTGCTATGTATGTCATTTTTACCAAGGGAACCAGGTACCGCACGCGTTTCATACATGCCCGCACACTATTGAATGGATCGTCCTCTTACTAAATCTGCATATCTCCACCAAGATCACTGATAATTATGGGTTCGTTTGTGATCACTGTCATTGATAAATAGCTTTAAAAATGGATTTTAGCACGGGAACCCTAGATGGGATAAGAACTGCAGAACCAGAGAAAAAAAAAATGTATGAATAGCTACTGCAAAAAACAATGTTTCATCATAAAGAAAGGAGTTTTAGTAGAAAATCTTCTTTTTGAGGGGATCTGCTAATTTGTGGGTAGGCTCTATGTCTAAGGGTTGTGGGGCACACTGAAGAACCATGCCATATTGAAAACAACATCTATGAAACAAGCTTTCTGACAGAAGGCATGTCCTTTATGTTGATCAAGTACTCGTCCCCCACATTTGGCGTTGATTTTTATGATTGGTAGCAAGTAATCGGTTATGTTGTTAAATTTTATTTGCAATCCCCAACTGCTACGTTGCCCTAGCGATTATTATTGCAAAATGAAAAAGGCGATGACTATGACAGTGGTACACAAAGCTTGCGCCTACATATGGGAGTAATGAATACGCCCCTATCACACAGAGTGACCGTTGGCACGAAAAGACCATGCTTATTAATTAGAAAAAAAAAATCATATATTATCACATTGGACATGAGCCATCACATTGTGATGCAGTCTCGAATCATTGTGATTGATGACAATTTTTGTTGTTATTATTTATAATTACATCACAAGGATGTAGATCCGAGCAGATACGTTGATCGCTAACTTGAATCGCATGTGTGACTAGGGATTATGTAGTAAATTTCAACATGAAATATCATAAAAATTTAGAAAAAGCAGCGTTGGAAAAACATAAACAAATAAAATATTATATCAGATAATCGAAATTCCTTATCCGCAACGTGAATACCAATGAATGGGTCTCCCAATCTAGGTGAGCCATGTTTTTCAAAGCTAAATAGCTAAACACAAAGTTTTACATGAAGGACACAAGTAATAAGTAAATATTCGTAGTATATGAAATCCAATTTTCATTATATAATCTATTTGAATATCATCAATAATCTGGCATGTAGGAATATAAATTAAGATAATGTCATATAAATACGCTCCAGGGTCCTACGGGGGTATTACTAACGTATTGTTTTGAAAAAGTATCTACTGGAATACCTTAATTAAATATTACCTCTCGTCAGGTAAAGATAATTAACTGGTAATGTATACGATATAAATTTATAAATAGAATGATATTCACAGAACCTTTAGGTCAACTTGACTTTCAGTTAGATGAAATATCGACCTCTAAAGGGATAATCTGTCTTCATCATGATAAGTCATTAGAAGTTTTACATGTTACACTGTTCTCTCACATATTCAGATTTATGCCGGTTTTGCTTTCTCATAAATTCCTACATGCAAGGAAATAAACTGAATATTCCGATAAATTTTGAAGAACGTGAAATATCCCCAGATGTAACATAATAAACGAATGTCTCTAGTGTGAATACAGAAGAAAAACAAACAACGTTATAACTATTGTTAAGAATAATATTTTTTTACAGAATAATACACGATTTTCCTTACCAGGGAACTTTTAACAATATTTTAAATGTGATTGAAGAAATGCAATATGACATCCACCATATCAAACCTAAAACTGTTTCCTGATGAAGTCTGAGGATGTTTTAGTAAATAAGTATTTAGCGTGAAAGGTGTGCATGCGTTAATGCACGTGTACTTGCGTACG
>NC_090741.1:135349152-135359152 GCF_036898095.1 Palaemon carinicauda | reverse complement strand
AAAAATCTTTTGTGAAGGTACAAGATTCTAAATATTTTACAAATATTGATTTGAAGTTCGGATGGTATCAAATGACCATTCGGGAAGACAGTAAATGTAAAATGGCATTGATAGCTAATGATCGCCTATTTCCGTTAAATTTTCTTCCTTTTGTTGTTTAAAATTTTTCAAGTCCTTGCTCTAGAGTAATGATGGCCTTTTTGTCTCCCTCAATTGGCCATAATGTTCATGTATATTTAGACGATATAATTACAGGGAAAAAAACCAGAGAACATAATAATATTATTCGTAAAGTTTTAAAAGCACTGCGACGTAATGGTATGAAAATACATTTGTAAAAGTGCAAATATTTTTTGTGTAAACAGGTCGAATTTTTAGGTCATATAATAACTCCAGAGGGTATCACACCCTGCCCCAGTAAAGTAAAAGCTATTAGTGATTTCCCAAGGCCTCATTCCCCTAAGGATGTAGCGGGGTTCCTTGGGCTTGCTGGGCATTACAGTAAATAAATAAGAGGTTAAATAGAAATAGCAAGACTGTAGTAGTAGACTGTGGAGTGGAAGAAGGGAGGGCATTTAACCATTTGAAAGCTGCTTCACTAGCAAAATTACTCGCATATCCTAGATTTGATCATCCGTTTTTAGTGGCAACAGATGCAAGTAGCTTAGCTATTGGTGGCCTAGTTTCTCAATGAGATAATAAAGGTAGAGAGCGACCCTTTTTCATGCTTCCAGACCATTAAAAGTGGCAGAAAAGAAATATACTACATTCAATCGAGAGGCTTTGGCTATTCTATGGGTTCTACAGAGGCATCAGTTCTTTTTATTAGGTCAGTTGATTGAGCTACAAAGAGATCATCACCCCTTACGTGACTTGTTTTTGAAAGCCATCTTTAGTTGAATTGGCGTCCTGGATATATTTACGTTAGCCATCCCTTTGTAAAGCATTTAAACACACACATATATATATATATATATATATATATATATATATATATATATATATATATATATATATATATACATATATATATATATATATATATATATATATATATATATATATATATATATATATATATACATATATATATATATATATATATATATATATATATATATATATATATATATATATATATATATGTATATATATGCATATATATATATATATATATATATATATATATATATATATATATATATATATATAAATGTGTGTGTGTGTGTTCTTGTGTATTTCAGTCGATACTCGAGAGACAAATGATATCACAGTATGAAATATGTCAACTCTATTTGTAATATGTTTAATACATTGCTGAGCAAAGACAGTAAAGGGAAGACAGGAAAGTTTTCCTATTAAAAAAAAACAAATAAAAAAAACCTGCGCCTTTCCAACGCCATCTATTGCCCTACTAATTAGCTGAACAAGACTGCGTGGTTTTTTTTATTTTGGAAGGTTCATATGATGCTATTAAAGTTATCTAATAATTAGTGTAATATTATCTATGTAGTGACTTTTCATAAAACTATATTGAATCATATTGATCTTTAGACTACCAAAATTCTTCATCCTATTTAAAATAATAGTTTCTTGTTCATTTATAAAATTTAAGACAAGGTTAGGCTGTATATTTAATGTACATATAATATTCCAAATATAACTTACATAATATATGAAAGACATGCATCCAAAATGGGACCTGTGCCTAAGACTAAACTAGGTTTTATGAGGGGAAAAGAAAAGTGGTTGATGGTCTACTACTGTCTTGGGCTTGTATGCAGTACAGTCACATTTTTTCTCATACTATATAGAGATATGGTAAAAAAAAAAATTATGCTCCTAATTTTTCGTCATTTCATCGACTTTTGATTGTGAGGTACAAGTTTCTACTAACATTAGTAAAATTATGGTCCCTCGAAGTGGTTTAGCATTTAATAGGCCCTGTTTCGACGTATAAATTCTGACTTTGATAAAGTGAATATTATAGAAGCTATAATCATATATACATTCATTAGGCAACTTTGACTTCACTTTTGCATCGATATACGAGATGGAAAAAAGGATAATTTAATGATAGTTTACACCTGAAGGGCAATATATTCAAAATATGCTTCTGGTTTTACCAACAGCGATGGCACTATATATATATATATATATATATATATATATATATATATATATATATATATATATATATATATATATATATATATATATATATATATATATATATATATATATATATATATATATATATATATATATATATATATATCGTGCCTGATAAAAAACATCCTTCACAGTTCGAGAGAAACACTGGAGAAATATGTCTATCTGGCAACACTTACTAAAGAAAGAACGTAGCAGACGACAATTTCAGTGCCTCCTGTTGCGGATACGCCCTAATAAAGTGTCCATATGCTCACAGAAATACAAGATATGTTCCTGTCTTTCCTGTACTAATTTTGTTTCTGATGTTCGACAAGGATCCACCCATTCCCAAAGAAGTAATAAGAAGGGAAAGTCTTTATTTTATTGTTCATGATAACACTAGAGACCTCTGACGAGCGAGACCCCCTAAGTGTACATGTTAATGGTTGTGCTATGGGTAACCTTGTGTGACCTAGAGTAGTCTAACAAATGCTTTTTTCTTCTGTAAGGAAAACATATGGGTAAATAGCAAGGTGACTCCAAACATCTTTTTTTTATATATATAAACGAAATGTCGACGACATATTTTAATATTTCAAAGATCAAAATATAGATTTTACCAGTGAAGTGTATATTAATGGTAACATATACTTCCTTTATATTAATATTTAAAACATGGTAGAGGGTTTAACACATCAGTCTACACAAAACAAATGTTCACAGACCTATGCACTAAATTCCCCTCTTTTATTCCCTTACAAAATAAGATAAATCTTGTCTACACTCTCACTCAAAAGAGCATATAACCTTTGTTCAAATTACCTCAACATACATAAAAAATTAATGTACAAGAAATGATAATTCTACAGTAATGGATTACCGTAAAATTTTACTGATACTTACATAGGTAAAACGATAAAAAAAAAAAACTCATGATACCCCCATGTGAAAACCGATCGAATGCTCATCGGGAAAATATTTTTTTAAAATTTCCAAATATAAGGTCTCACATTGTAAAATTAGGAATTCACTGCAGTAGAACTGTATGTGAATATTAACTACAGTTATCACTGAAGATCATATTTTTTTTTTCTCCTCTAATGCCATGAATAGATATTTTTATTTCAGAGACCGGATTTCAGATGATCTTTGTTCAGGTGTCATATAAGAGTGATGGATGTAATGTATTATATATCAGGAAAAGTGTAAGGCATTACCGAAAAAGATTGTCTGGGCACTTCGGTCGTTCACCTAGAACAAGTAATTATATGACAAAACAAACCAATTTTGCTATCAGACTCCATTTCCAAAATAATGACCACCCAATGTCCACGGAGAATTTTTCCATCTTGGCCACTTCGCCCAGTGTTATGAACCTGGTGATAATGGAAGCAATATATTAAAAACAACCCTAGGCCTAAAAAACATACGAGTTATTTTATATTTATTTTAAATATAATGTGACTTTTTAGTGTTAATGGTTTGATTTTTTTATTCAGTATTTAAATTACTTGCACAGAATTATTTCAATTAATTATATATATATATTTTTTTTTATCGTTTAATTGTTATATATACAAAAATGCTCGACAATAGCTAATCATGGCTATTTAGTACTTAACAAGTCTATTCATGACCCAATTACTCCAATCTATTCAAACTTAAAGGCAAGGGCATCATTATTGAGGCTGTCAAAGGCAACATTAAAATTGAGGTACTAATGTGAGATTTGTGATCACAATCAAAGGAAGATTCAGGGAATTTGAGATTTAATATAATGTGTTTTAAATGTCAAGTTCCTTTTTAGAAAAAAATACACATTGTTTTTTTTTTAATGTAGTTTTGCATTTATATATATATACATGTATATATATATATATATATATATATATATATATATATATATATATATATATATATATATATATATTTATATATATATATATATATATATATATATATATATATATATATATATATATATATATATATATATTATTTTTTCATTAAACGTCGTGGGTAATTTTTATCAATTTATCTTATCCATGATCTACATATTGTCTGGCACCATCATTTATTTATTTCTAATTTGTTGCTAATGTTTTTAGTTGAACAAGTTTGTTTAAGATATATGACAGTTTGTTTATGACTTATCTGTTTAATGTTTTTTCTGATCTTGATGTATGTGTTTTGTGTTAGTCCTTTATTCGATTTGCTCTCTCTGCTACAATCCCTGTAAGAGCCCTTGCGATTATAGGATTTTTGTTATGCAAGTAAGGTTGCGGCTTGTCCTTCCAAATTCATAATCCTGGTGGCATTATGGCTCACTCTTTTATTCCTTTTTTTTTTAGCGTAGCTAAGCCTAAATTATACTTTCAGTCCACTTTCCATGTATATTCTAAATAAAAGAGAAATGTTTATTCATGTAAACTTCAACTATTGAATAGAGAGAGAGAGAGAGAGAGAGAGAGAGAGAGAGAGAGAGAGAGAGAGAGAGAGAGAGACATGAATTAAATATATTTATTAGCGTGTAGTTCATGGTAATTTTGGATAGTCAAAATTATATTTTCACAATGTGTTATATTCATATATATATATATATATATATATATATATATATATATATATATATATATATATATATATGTATACATATATATATATATATATATATATATATATATATATATATATATATATATATATATATATATATATATATATATATATATATATATATATATATAATTAAGCTTCATATAAAAATAGAATATATGAAGAATACCCGAATAAACAAAAAATAAGAAACTAAGACATATTGAAGATCTTTTGAAGAAACATGATAAAACAGAAGTTAAAATCAATATCAAAGTATAACGGAAATAAGACCAAAGATGATACTAACCTCAGCGGATGAGTTTCACTCCCATTGACCTCATGTCAATATATCGATGGAATCAAAGAATTATTTCCTTGTTGGGTATTTTTAGCCTTCCTACTGATGTTTAAGAAGAAGAGAAAAAAGAAGATATGAAGACATTTGCAAAAAGATGATTAAGGTGGTTTTCAAGAAGACTTGAGGTACATTGTTTTCTCTCTCTCTCTCTCTCTCTCTCTCTCTCTCTCTCTCTCTCTCTCTCTCTCTCTCTCTCTCTCTCTCTCTCTCTCTCTCTCTCAATTTATAGTACGGTAAAAAGTAGATTTCATGATCTAATTATTGAGCTAATTACAAATTGTTTACAGTTTTGTATTATGATAAAGGAATAGAAGATTCCAGATTATAGAAAAGAATTTATATAACTTCGTTGATATCCAAAACTGGAAACAAACTATTATGATCTTAGTTTTATCTGTAATTCATTCTGGTTTTGTCTTTTTTTCATAACATGAATATTAGAGACATTCTAAAGTATATAAAAATTACAAGAAAAATTATGTAACTTGCTAAATCATATTTTTTTGCTTGAATTTTTTTGACGTTTTTCCTCTCAAGTCCTTGTATATTACCTCATTTTCTGTCCATTTTACCCCCAATGGACGTACTGGTAGGTTTCACATAACTCATACTTTACCCCCATGGACGTACCGGGACGTCCTCGCAAAGAACTGCTATTTACATTTTTTTGTATATTTTTGATAATTTCATGAGAACTTCAGGCATTTTCCAAAAGAATGAGACCAACCTGACCTCTCTATGACAAAACCTAAGGCTGCTAGAGCAATTTAAAAAAACCTTTATGGCAAAATGAGCTTGAAAAAAAAAACGCCTGGGTGTTAAGGGTTGGAATGTTCCAAATAGCTTGGCGGTAAAAGGGATAATGCAGTTCAGTTGCTTTTAACTCACCTCTGGCATTTTCCAAAAGAATGAGACCAACCTGACCTCTCCATGACAAAACCTAAGACTGCTAGAGCAATTTAAGAAAACCTATATGGCAAAATGAGCTTGAAAAAAAAACGCCTGGGTGTTAAGGGTTGGAATGTTCCAAATAGCTTGGCGGTAAAAGGGATAATGCAGTTCAGTTGCTTTTAACTTACCTCTCAGTAATAACCTAACAGCCAACTCACACAACTGGGGACCGCTTAATACCTAGCTCCCTCCCGGCTTCCCCTTCATAGCCGTTTCTTACTGTATGAGGATGCCTACCTCCAACCCTGACTGCCTTATCAATGTCCCAACCATGAAACTACCGCCCTTCGCCAGTGCAATGGCACTCACTTGGTTTCAGAGCACCAAGGTCTAATTTTTCGTTAAGGGCCTGACTTTCTCAAGTGGCAAACCCAACTATTTTCTTGCAGGCTATCCCTGAGAACTTTCCCTGAAATCTCAGATTGGCTTTGCGACCAAAGAGACACCACAATAAATATGACGCCCTGAAAACATATCTCCTGGAGCAGTAATACCATCCAGCTACCCGTATAACCAAGCTTTTTCAGGTCTCTCAACAACCATTGGACGACCATAAGTCTTTGCCTGCTTTCAAGGGCATGACGAGTATATCTCCACAGAAACATGCTGATGTCTCTCCTTTGAAGGTGAACCTACTTCACGCTCTTTGGGTATAAGGTCTACCCGAAAATGTACATACTACCATAACCAATCTCAAGTTTTTACGAATACGAAGCTGATGACAAAATTGGATGCCCCTATGGACAACCACTTAACAACCTTCAGACCTCCATCAACATTTACACTCTGACAAAAAGAAAAACTATTAAAAGTCTACCGAAGCTGATATGATTGTACTATTGCACAGACAACCTCCCCATGTCTTGCCGGAGTGGAAAGCAAGCCGTTCAACAAACACATATGCTACCACTCACTCACCCCCCAACCAACGGCCTCTACAGCTACTTACTGTTATGCAAGCAAGGTTGCTGCTTGTCCTTCGACATTCATAACCCTGGTGGCATTATGCTACTACCACTCCAAACTGGGCCATCGCTTGTGGTAGTGGTTTTCTGTGTCACTAATCTTCTCTTTTTATATGATGGAGGTACGGGCATGCAATTTGTGGTAGATAAGAGTACTCCTGGACACAAAGTAGTCTGTCTCAGACTGTGGACGTCCGTCTAATATCAGAAAATGGATATGATATCTCCAATCATGGCTATGAGACCCTATGAATTAATGTTTTGGAGTACAACATATCATTGGAAGTTTCTTGTTGTGATGTCACATTGATAATCCTTGGTGTGGATTTCCTCTCCCTTTTCCATCCACCTCGTGGTTGATATTGCTTACCGATGATTAGTCAATGCAGACTCTTACTTGATGATACCTTCTCAACCCTTCCATTTGAGCCTTACT
The DNA here is from genome assembly GCF_036898095.1 of Palaemon carinicauda. Taxonomy (NCBI): domain Eukaryota; kingdom Metazoa; phylum Arthropoda; class Malacostraca; order Decapoda; family Palaemonidae; genus Palaemon; species Palaemon carinicauda. The sequence goes on along the minus strand of NC_090741.1, from coordinate 135,351,690 downwards.
CTCCACATCACCACACTCACAATGCCTATGCCCACCTCGTCCTGTCATACTCATAAGTCATCTGTCCAGAAGTTCATCTAATGCCACACAGTATTTATCATCATATCGGTGGCTGGAATGGTGTATTATAACCTATTCGTTATCACTTCCGACTTTGTTTTTTCATATACATCCCCTACACCAAGTTGGGGAAAATTTACTGCATTCCGCCAGACTTATATGGGCCACAGTGAAGCAACACATATCGACAGAACTGCACTAAGCAACTCAACGTTTTTCTTTGCAACACCGACAGCTCTCTTCATTAATATTCAGTCGAAAAAAAACCCTGGGTCTCCATTGATTGCTAAAAACCTACATATATCATGCCATATGACCCCTCAACAGTGTGCCTCTGAGGAGCAGGTGGTCTTATTTGCTATGTATGTCATTTTTACCAAGGGAACCAGGTACCGCACGCGTTTCATACATGCCCGCACACTATTGAATGGATCGTCCTCTTACTAAATCTGCATATCTCCACCAAGATCACTGATAATTATGGGTTCTTTTGTGATCACTGTCATTGATAAATAGCTTTAAAAATGGATTTTAGCACGGGAACCCTAGATGGGATAAGAACTGCAGAACCAGAGAAAAAAAATGTATGAATAGCTACTGCAAAAAACAATGTTTCATCATAAAGAAAGGAGTTTTAGTAGAAAATCTTCTTTTTGAGGGGATCTGCTAATTTGTGGGTAGGCTCTATGTCTAAGGGTTGTGGGGCACACTGAAGAACCATGCCATATTGAAAACAACATCTATGAAACAAGCTTTCTGACAGAAGGCGTGTCCTGTATGTTGATCAAGTACTCGTCCCCCACATCTGGCGTTGATTTTTATGATTGGTAGCAAGTAATCGGTTATGTTGTTAAATTTTATTTGCAATCCCCAACTGCTACGTTGCCCTAGCGATTATTATTGCAAAATGCAAAAGGCGATGACTATGACAGTGGTACACAAAGCTTGCGCCTACATATGGGAGTAATGAATACGCCCCTATCACACAGAGTGACCGTTGGCACGAAAAGACCATGCTTATTAATTAGAAAAAAAAAATCATATATTATCACATTGGACATGAGCCATCACATTGTGATGCAGTCTCGAATCATTGTGATTGATGACAATTTTTGTTGTTATTATTTATAATTACATCACAAGGATGTAGATCCGAGCAGATACGTTGATCGCTAACTTGAATCGCATGTGTGACTAGGGATTATGTAGTAAATTTCAACATAAAATATCATAAAAATTTAGAAAAAGCAGCGTTGGAAAAACATGAACAAATAAAATATTATATCAGATAATCGAAATTCCTTATCCGCAACGTGAATACCAATGAATGGGTCTCCCAATCTAGGTGAGCCATGTTTTTCAAAGCTAAATAGCTAAACACAAAGTTTTACATGAAGGACACAAGTAATAAGTAAATATTCGTAGTATATGAAATCCAATTTTCATTATATAATCTATTTGAATATCATCAATAATCTGGCATGTAGGAATATAAATTAAGATAATGTCATATAAATACACTCCAGGGTCCTACGGGGGTATTACTAACGTATTGTTTTGAAAAAGTATCTACTGGAATACCTTAATTAAATATTACCTCTCGTCAGGTAAAGATAATTAACTGGTAATGTATACGATATAAATTTATAAATAGAATGATATACACAGAACCTTTAGGTCAACTTGACTTTCAGTTAGATGAAATATCGACCTCTAAAGGGATAATCTGTCTTCATCATGATAAGTCATTAGAAGTTTTACATGTTACACTGTTCTCTCACATATTCAGATTTATGCCGGTTTTGCTTTCTCATAAATTCCTACATGCAAGGAAATAAACTGAATATTCCGATAAATTTTGAAGAACGTGAAATATCCCCAGATGTAACATAATAAACGAATGTCTCTAGTGTGAATACAGAAGAAAAACAAACAACGTTATAACTATTGTTAAGAATAATATTTTTTTTACAGAATAATACACGATTTTCCTTACCAGGGAACTTTTAACAATATTTTAAATGTGATTGAAGAAATGCAATATGACATCCACCATATCAAACCTAAAACTGTTTCCTGATGAAGTCTGATGATGTTTTAGTAAATAAGTATTTAGCGTGAAAGGTGTGCATGCGTTAATGCACGTGTACTTGCGTACGCAAATGAGTGTTTTTTACCGGACTATGTTTTATGCTTTCATATGTGTAATATGTTTGTATATAAGCAATGAAGGGCAATATATACCTGACTCTGTGCATTCCTGACAAATTGACTTCCACCGTTGTGTCGAAATATCAATAACCGTAACAATAAAGAGATAAATTTTCCCGTTGGGAGTCACAAGCCGAGATGGAAGTTGAACCTAGCAAGCTTTGTACTTGGCTAGGAGATTAGAAAAGGTAAAAATTTCATTTTAATGGAGCAGTTCCATTTCACGAATGACTTGGCTTGTCTGACAACTTCTACTTAAGAGGAAAT
>NC_090741.1:135341652-135344152 GCF_036898095.1 Palaemon carinicauda | reverse complement strand
TTTCAAGTCCTTGCTCTAGAGTAATGATGGCCTTTTTGTCTCCCTCAATTGGCCATAATGTTCATGTATATTTAGACGATATAATTACAGGGAAAAAAACCAGAGAACATAATAATATTATTCGTAAAGTTTTAGAAGCACTGCGACGTAATGGTATGAAAATACATTTGTGAAAGTGCAAATATTTTTTGTGTAAATAGGTCGAATTTTTAGGTCATATAATAACTCCAGAGGGTATCACACCCTGCCCCAGTAAAGTAAAAGCTATTAGAGATTTCCCAAGGCCTCATTCCCCTAAGGATGTAGCGGGGTTCCTTGGGCTTGCTGGGCATTACAGTAAATAAATAAGAGGTTAAATAGAAATAGCAAGACTGTAGTAGTAGACTGTGGAGTGGAAGAAGGGAGGGCATTTAACCATTTGAAAGCTGCTTCACTAGCAAAATTACTTGCATATCCTAGATTTGATCATCCGTTTTTAGTGGCAACAGATGCAAGTAGCTTAGCTATTGGTGGCTTAGTTTCTCAATGAGATAATAAAGGTAGAGAGCGACCCTTTTTCATGCTTCCAGACCATTAAAAGTGGCAGAAAAGAAATATACTACATTCAATCGAGAGGCTTTGGCTATTCTATGGGTTCTACAGAGGCATCAGTTCTTTTTATTAGGTCAGTCGATTGAGCTACAAAGAGATCATCACCCCTTACGTGACTTGTTTTTGAAAGCCATCTTTAGTTGAATTGGCGTCCTGGATATATTTACGTTAGCCATCCCTTTGTAAAGCATTTAAACATATATATATATATATATATATATATATATATATATATATATATATATATATATATATATATATATATATATATGTATATATATATATATATATATATATATATATATATATATATATATATATATATATATATATATATATATATATAAATGTGTGTGTGTGTTCTTGTGTATTTCAGTCGATACTCGAGAGACAAATGATATCACAGTATGAAATATGTCAACTCTATTTGTAATATGTTTAATACATTGCTGAGCAAAGACAGTAAAGGGAAGACAGGAAAGTCTTCCTATTAAAAAAAAAAACAAATAAAAAAAACCTGCGCCTTTCCAACGCCATCTATTGCCCTACTAATTAGCTGAACAAGACTGCGTGGTTTTTTTTTTATTTTGGAAGGTTCATATGATGCTATTAAAGTTATCTAATAATTAGTGTAATATTATCTATGTAGTGACTTTTCATAAAACTATATTGAATCATATTGATCTTTAGACTACCAAAATTCTTCATCCTATTTAAAATAATAGTTTCTTGTTCATTTATAAAATTTAAGACAAGGTTAGGCTGTATATTTAATGTACATATAAGATTCCAAATATAACTTACATAATATATGAAAGACATGCATCCAAAATGGGACCTGTGCCTAAGACTAAACTAGGTTTTATGAGGGGAAAAGAAAAGTGGTTGATGGTCTACTACTGTCTTGGGCTTGTATGCAGTACAGTCACATTTTTTCTCATACTATATAGAGATATGGTAAAAAAAAAAATTATGCTCCTAATTTTTCGTCATTTCATCGACTTTTGATTGTGAGGTACAAGTTTCTACTAACATTAGTAAAATTATGGTCCCTCGAAGTGGTTTAGCATTTAATAGGCCCTGTTTCGACGTATAAATTCTGACTTTGATAAAGTGAATATTATAGAAGCTATAATCATATATACATTCATTAGGCAACTATAACTTCACTTTTGCATCGATATACGAGATGGAAAAAAGGATAATTTAATGATAGTTTACACCTGAAGGGCAATATATTCAAAATATGCTTCTGGTTTTACCAACAGCGATGGCACTATATATATATATATATATATATATATATATATATATATATATATATATATATATATATATATATATATATATATATATATATATATATATATATATATATATATATATATATATATATATATATATATATATATCGTGCCTGATAAAAAACATCCTTCACAGTTCGAGAGAAACACTGGAGAAATATGTCTATCTGGCAACACTTACTAAAGAAAGAACGTAGCAGACGACAATTTCAGTGCCTCCTGTTGCGGATACGCCCTAATAAAGTGTCCATATGCTCACAGAAATACAAGATATGTTCCTGTACTAATTTTGTTTCTGATGTTCGACAAGGATCCACCCATTCCCTAAGAAGTAATAAGAAGGGAAAGTCTTTATTTTATTGTTCATGATAACACTAGAGACCTCTGACGAGCGAGACCCCCTAAGTGTACATGTTAATGGTTGTGCTATGGGTAACCTTGTGTGACCTAGAGTAGTCTAACAAATGCTTTTTTCTTCTGTAAGGAAAACATATGGGTAAATAGCAAGGTGACTCCAAACATCTTTTTTTATATATATATAAACGAAATGTCGACGACATATTTTAATATTTCAAAGATCAAAATATAGATTTTACCAGTGAAGT
>NC_090741.1:135326652-135336652 GCF_036898095.1 Palaemon carinicauda | reverse complement strand
CTCTGCGCTGAGTGAATATTATAATATCAGTTGTAAACCTTCCTCGGACATGACGTATGAACCGTCCTTCCGAACAAGTATCCAGTATTTGCTAAAACATGGAAACCAGTTTTTTAATAAGTATGTGAAAAAGTTCAATAGTTACAGCGGAAGTAGCACTGGTACTGATCCTAAGCAGAATGTGATAGTATCAGAGCAACAGTGGTTGAATCCTCCTCCTTGGAGTATCGTGAAAGACATGCAGAAAATTATTATTGTCTGTTTTACATGTGGCAACTATCAGTAAGGAATGTTGGTCGAAGATACCAAAAGCAGTCACTCAAGTGATTAAGGATAATTCTACTTCATAGATTGCAAAGACAAAAAAACAGTCGAGAAGTGTTATATATATATATATATATATATATATATATATATATATATATATATATATATATATATATATATATATATATATATATATATATATATATATATATATATATATATATATATATATATATATATATATATATATATATATATATATATATATATATATATATATATATATATATATATATATATAGAGAGAGAGATAGAGATATATATAGATACATATATATATATATATATATATATATATATATATATATATATATATATATATATATATATATATATATATATATATATATATATATATACATATCTATATATACATACATATATATATATATATATATATATATATATATATATATATATATATATATATATATATATATCCGGAGTAGATACAACACTTTTAAAAGGATATATTGAAACCAAAAAATATCTATTCCCAATGTGAGCAGCGAGGCGAGATGACATTCAATTGTGGCCCTGTTTGGCCAAGACTATCATCTTTTCGTTTTCAGCATCATATTGGAAGTAAACCAAGCCTCGCCGAGAGCGTCTACCGTGATACGGGAACTATCCTGCTTTGACCAAAATGTCAACGTCTTAATTAGTGGAGTTAGCATATTTTGAGAAACCGAGCCTGAGGGAAGTCCATGTTTAGGATATATGTCATCATGGAAGGACATGTGCTGCCCTTTTGTTACGACTTAACCCCTAGTCCGGATTTCATCGGAAATATCTTCTAGAAGCTTCCGGGGCGTGATCAGAGTAGGCGTTTTGAGGAAGTCAATAGAGATGCAGAATTGTTAAAACGAACCCTTTTATGGAGATGACCAATGCCCACTGTAATTAACTTCATCCATACATGGGTATAAAAACTTCAAGAAGAAATTGTCCAAGAGAAATAGGACAGGACATAAGCCAAGAGAGGAACTATGTCCGAAGAAAATAAGAACAAAGTCCTAGCAAGATAAGAAACAGAGAAGACTAGAATTCTGATAGAGCCAGATTCTAACTTTCCCTTCAGACAACAAAAACCTATCTCCAAAAGATTCTACTATGGCCGAGAAGAGACAAATTGAAGCAGCCCACCCTCCCTGCTTGTGACAAGAAGTAGCCACCACTGCCTGCAGCCTCCTTTGTTCAACAGTATCATCGAACCCTTGGAGGAAGACCTCTGATGTTTCTTCTTGATGCCACCCTTTTTGCGACGTCTTTAAATGCGGTCATCGTGCCAGTTTCATCTGAACTTCAGCCGCCCTCCTGCAACGTTCCCATGCCTTACTTCAACAGTATCATCGAATTCATGGGAGAAGACCAGTGATGTCCCATTTTTCTGCTACCAATTTTCTGACATCTTCGAAACCCGGTCATTGTGCAAGTTTCATCTGAACTTCAGCAACGTTCTCAAGCCAGAAGTCTTCGTACCAGTATTGTCTCAGCAGATGCAAAAAACTGTTCTTAAGTATTTCTACCCTATTGACTGTTCCCCCTTTCTGTCGGTGTTTTGGTATATTTGATTTGTCAGTTAAAGTAACTGAAAAAGTAACATTTGTTTTCCTTTGTAAATTTGTGAATAAACATGTTTTTCTTGGGTTTTTTTATATTCCTTTCCAATATTTCGATCGGTTTTGTTGATATTTATTTTGCTTATCAAAAGATCCTGTAACGATTTTAAGATCGTAACAGTTGGCGACCTTGCCAGGATATTCAACAATGTAATCAGTTGAAACAGGGAGAATTTAGAAAGAAGCAGAATGACTAAGAGCACAAAAGATTTGATATCTTCAGGTAAACTTCTTGGTCTAGATGGTGATGCTCTTCGTGAGAGCATGAAGTGTTTGAAAGAGTCGAAAGAGCAGCTGAAAGAGAAAAAAAACGAGAGACAGCTAGAAGAAAATGAGAAACAGCGAGAAGAAAATGAGAGACAGCGTAAGTTAGAAATCGCTCGTTTTAGGCAAAATCTTCCTAATAGATCTGCTAGGTAGCAGACCTGGAAGAAATTTGTCAGGTAGCAGACGGGGAAGTAACTCATCATTGAACGATGATTTTGATAATGTAGGTAGGGGTGCAGTGTTGAAATTAGTTACAAAATTGGATAAGGAAGATGTAACAAAATATTTCATGTCTTTTAAAAAGTTAATGAACAGAGTAGGTTGTCCCAAAAACAAGTGGACTTTGTATTTGCAGTCAGTCTTGGGTGGTACGGCATTTTCTGTGTATGGTTATATGTATGAGGATGAAAATGAGGACTATGATATTGTGAAATAAAATTTTCGTAGTGCATACAGGTTAGTACAAGAGACGTACCATAAGAAATTTAGGAGTTTGAAAAGAGAAGAGAGCAGTACTTATGTAGAATATGGAAATAAGTTAGACAGATCATTTGGTGATTGGTTAATTTCTGGTAAGATGCAATATAGTAAGAATAGTTATAGCAATATTAATACAGGGAAATATGATTATCATTATTATTGTAATATATGTGGAAAACCAGGTCATACTGCCAGGTTTTGTAAGAGCAAATGGGAAACTAGTAGTTCAGAGATTATTTGTTATCGATGTAATAAGAAAGGGCATATAGTAGGGAATTGTATAGTAGAGGAGAAGAATGTCAAAAAACCAGTGTCCCTAGTTAATAATCTTTCGTCAAGCAGGAATGACATTTTATAAGAAACTAGGAAGTTTTGCGGAGTTTTTTTGTGTGTAGGTGTAGTTTCTTCGCTTGAAGGAGGCAATTCGCCAGAAGTTATCTTGCATAGGGACACCGAAGCAGCCTTTTCTCTTATTAGGAAAGAGTGTGTGACAACAAGGGCAAGAATCAGTATGGAAGAAAAAGTTATGTTAGGTGGGTTTCCGAATACTTGAGTTGTTTGTCCTTTATTGAAAATTAACTTGAAAAGTCAGGTATTGTCAAGAGATATAAAATTAGCAGTTGTAGACTATTTGCAAGTGGACGGCGTTGAAATTATTGTTGGTAATGATTTAACTACATCCAGATGTTCCAGTCCTATTTTAAGTGAGGTTCCAGTGCCTGAAATGGTGGTAACTAGGTCAGGTTTAGATACAGATATAGTTGTTCGAGGATTCAAACGTGTGTGATGGAGGCGGTGAGGTTGATCTTATCAAGTGTGGTGCTGAGAAGACCAACTCAATCGGTGTTGACAGTATTAGCCAAGTTGATGATGTAGCTGTCGAAAGTAGTGACGTAGACTTAGTCGATGTAGTGGATTCAAGTAATAGTTACTGCAATGGTTTAGGCACTAACATTTTGAACAGAGATGAGCTAATTAAGTTGCAGAGAGAGGAAGAGACACTATCTCGAATTTTTGAAAGTGAGTTGGATGATGATCCCGATAATGTTTGTATGGAAACCTTTTGTTTAAAAGACGAAATTTTGTGTCATTATGTTCGTCCCATGACAGTTAGCAAAGAGGAAGTTATAGAACAATTAGTAATTCCTAGGAAGGTTTGCGAATCGATTGTGAAATTAGCACATGATGAAGAAGGATATTTAAGGGTAAATAAAATTTTCAAGTTTATAAGTAAGACTTACTTGTGGCCCAAGATGAAAAGAGACATTAAGATATATGTATTAAGCTGTCACGAAATAAAATTGCTGGTAAACCTAATCAAGTAATTCCCAGGGCCCCCTTATGTATTATTCCATCAGTGGGAGAACCTTTTGAGAATGTAGTAATTGATATAGTTGAACCTTTGCCTAGAAGTAAAGGAGGGAATTTATATCTATTAACAATCATTGACAGACTAACCCGTTATCCAGAAGCAATCAAAGTAAGAAGCTGCAATGCAAAAACTGTAGTTAAACGCTCGTTGAACTATTTTTCCAAGATTGGTTTGCCTTACGTTATACAAGGTGATAATGGCAGTAATTTTGTGTCCAAATATCTCAAAGATAAAATGAAAGAGCTAGGTATCAAAATTGCAACTTCCCCACCTTATCACCTAGAGTCGCAAGGGATTGAAGAACGTTTCCATCAAACATTCAAAAGCTGCTTACGAAAATTATGTAATAACTTTGAACATAACTGGGAAGAAAAACTACCCTTTGTCTTGTTAGCCTTACGATTGGCACCTAATGACACTACAGGATTTAGTCCTTTTGAATTGCAGTTCGGTCAACCGCTAAATGACCTTTAGAAATTTCAAAGTGTAGATTAATGCTTCAAGAAAGTAAAGCAGATTACATTAAAATTTTAGAGAATTACAATGAGAATTTAGGAAAAGGTAGAAATTTAGCAATAGAAAACGAGAGCAACAATCAAGGGGAAACTAAAAGAAAATACGATCTTAAGGCAAAGGAGAGAAATTTCCGTGTTTGAGATAAAGTCCTAGTATTCGTTCACAAAGAAGGTCCCTCATTATTTTACAAGTTCAAAGGTCCTTATCCTATTTTAGGAAAAAGGAGCATTTTGAATTACTTAATTGATATGGGTAGACATAGAGCTAATTAGCTGCTCATATACTTGATGAAGAAATACAATGAACGCCCAGTACCAGTAATAACTGAGTTGCAGCAAGAAATTAGTTTTGATAAAAACTCTGATGTGCTTAAGCATTTCAAGTTGTTTAACTCTAGCTTAGAAGAAGAAAAACTGAGTGAATTATATAATCTTTTTTCTAAATTATTGAGAAAGTGTTAGTGATAAATTAGGTTTAACTAATCTTTTAGAACATGATATTGAGTTACAGGACCCTAAACCCAATAGACAAAGTCAGTATCGTTTGAGTCCAGAGAAGGAAGATTCGGTACGAAAGGAAATTAAATATATGTTAGATAATGATTTGATAGTTCCTAGCGAGAGTGAATATTGTTCTCCGATAGTTCTAGTAAAAAAGGAAGATGGAACACATAGGTTGTGCATTGATTTCAGAAAAGTAAACAGTGTTACTAAGCAAAGTAATTTTCCACTTCCCAGGATCGCCCATTGCTTAGATAGGATAGGGAATGCTAAATTCATCTCCAAGCTTGATTTGGCCATAGGTTATTGGCAAGTACCTCTAAGCAGAAGACCTAGGAAAATATCCACTTACATAACGCCGTTCGGTAGTTATGAACCTAAAGTAATCCCTTTTGGGTTAAGAGATGTAGCCAGTACTTTCCAGAGATTGATGAATAGGGTATTAGATGGTACTAAAAACTGTGTCGTGTATTTAGATGATCTTGTTATATTTTCAGAAACTTGGGAAGAGCATTTACGAATTATAGCTAAAGTCCTGACAGCCCTTGAAAAAGCAAAGCTTGTATTGAATCTAAAGAAATGCGAATTTGGGAAAACCTGTATCACTTATTTAAAGCATGAAGTGGGTCTCGGTAAAATTTTTCCTAAGAGTGTGAACACAGAAGCTATCATTAATTTCCCAATCCCAGCAACTAAAAAGCAGGCCATGGGATTTCTCGGGATGGTTTCATATTTCCGTAGGTTTGTACCCAATTTTTCAGAAATAAGCGCTCCCATAACTAATCTTTTTAAGAAGGGACTATGTTTTGTATTTGAGGAGGAATGTGTAGAAGCTTTCAATAAATTAAAAGCCGTAATGCTTCACGAGGCAATATTGTTGTTACCTGATTTTAGCAAGGAATTTAATTTAGCGATCAGTGATAGTGAAATTGGTATAGGCGGAGTCTTATAACAAGAAGTGATTGGAACAGAGCACCCAATCGCATATTATTCAAAGAAACTGAATAAAGCTAAACAAAATTATTCAACTATTGAAAAGGAATGGTTTGGTTTAGTGTCAGCCTTGCAGCACTTTGAGATGTATGTACGAAGTAGTCCTGTATTAACTGTGTATACAGATCACAATCTGTTAGTTTATTTGGAAAGATTTAAGAATAGAAATATCTCGTTTTGAGAAACAAAATTATAATCTGAAGATATTTCATATAAAAGGAAAGAATAACGTTATAGCTGATAGCCTTTCCCGAGATTTTTCAGAATACGATTTTTCTTTCTTTTTTAATGAGGTCTTTTTTTTTTTTTTTTTTTTTTTTTTTTTTTTTGCTGAAGCTCTGTGTTGAGTGAATGGACTGCGAAAGAAGAAGCTTTTACTGATGTTAAGTTGGAGTTTCCTCATTTCGGGGATGAATGAATTTTTTTTTTTTTTTAAGTTAGTAAAATCTGTAGAATTTTTTTTTTTTTTGGGGGGAGAGACGTGTCAAGGGTACATACAATACTTTTCAAAGGATATAATGAAACACAAAAATATATATTCCCAGTGTGAGTAGCGAGGTGAGACGAGATTCGATTGTGGCCCTTTTTGGGCAATCCTGTCACCTTTTCATTTTCAGCAGCATTTTGAAAGTAAACCAATCCTTGCCGAGAGCGTTTACCGTGATAAGAGAACTGTCCTGCTTTGACCAATATGTCAACGTCTTAATTAGTGGAGTCAGCATATTTTGAAAAACCTAACCTGAGGGAAATACTTGTTTAGGATATATGTCATCATGGAAGGACACGTGCTGCCTTTTTGTTACGACTTAAAATGTGATCTGGTTTGCATCGGAAATTTCTTCTAGAAGCTTTCATGCCTTGATCAAAGTGGGCGTTTTTGAGGAAGCTAATAAATGCAGAATTGTTAAAAAGAAAACCTTCTATGGAGATGACCACTGCCCACTGTAATTAACTCCGCCCATACATGGGTATATTAAACTTCAAAAAGATATTGTCCAAGAGAGATAGGACAGGACATGAGGCAAGAGAGGAATTATTATGCCCGAATAAGATAAGATCAGAGTCCTAGCAAGATAAAAAACAGAGAAGTCCAGAAATCTGCAAGAGCCAGATTCTAATCGTCCCTTCAGACAACAAAAACCTATCTCTAAAAGATCCTGCTATGGCCGAAAAGAAGAGACAAATTGAAGCAGCCAGCCCACCCTGCTTGTGACAAGAAGTAGCCAACACTGCCTGCAGCTTGCCTTCGTTCAACAGTATCATCGAACCCTTGAAAGAAGACCTCTGATGTTCCTTGTTGATGCCACCCTTTTTGTGATGTCTTCGAATCCGGTCATGGTGCCAGTTTCATCTGAACTTCAGCCGCCTCTTGCAACGTTTTCAGCATTACTTCAACAGTATCATCGAATTCTTGAAAAAAGAGCCCTTTTGTGACGTCTTCGAATCCAGTCATCTTGGAAGTTTCATCTGAACTTCAGCACCCCTTCCGCAACGTTCTCAAGCCTGAAGTCTTCGTACCAGTATCGAGTCAGCAGCTGCAGAAAACTATTCTTAAGTATTTCTACCCTATTGACTGTTCTCCCTTTCTGTCGGTGTTTTGGTAGATTTAATTTGTCAGTTAAAGTACCCGAAGAAGTAACATTAGTTTTCTTTGTAAGTCTGTAAGTAAACGTGTGTTCTTCATGTGTTTCTTTTTATATTCATTACCCATATTTCAATCGGTTGTTGTTGATAACTATTTTGCCTATTAAAAGAAACTGTAACAATTTTAGAATCGGCATAATATATATATATATATATATATATATATATATATATATATATATATATATATATATATATATATATATATATATATATATATTTATATATATATATATATATATATATATATATATATATATATATATATATATATATATATATGATAAATTTTACACAGTTAGACGTGTTTTTCATATTCAAATAAGCCATATATATTTTTGATACATTAATGTCTGGATTCTCTTAACGACCACGGGATCAAAGCCCCAGTCGGAATCACACAAAGATAAGAGCTTTTGACCGGCAGGAAATCGAACCCTAGTCGGCAAGCGTGTATAGACAGTGACTAAACCACTTGGCCATAGGCTTTCATTCTTTTTACCTCGTTGGCAGCTACTAGGCGAACATCAGCAAGCTTAGAATGACTATGTCATGTCCTGAAGAGAGGCCTTGTTAGAAGAGAGCTGGAAGCACCGGTGTCTACTGAAAACATCATGCCTGAACTTGCATCATGTAAAACAAAAAAATAAAAAAGGAAAAAAAATAAAGATTTGGTATTATGGAGCCTGACACCATAAATGATGACCTTCATACAAGTTTTTTGGCCATTGACAAGAGTTTGCACATTTCTTTTCAGCAGCTCCATATATGGAGTTGCAGTAGCATAATTGTAGTTGAAGAAGCTTTAGAGGTAATTTTTCCAGGCCTGAGCGTAGGGCAACATATGTGGGTAGTGAGGGCCTTTTCACCACTCTGGGACATCCCGATTAGGGCCTCTGTGTGCTATCACATTCATATTATTTTAAGTTAATGTTGAATAGTTGTCCTCTTCATCGGGAGCGGAAGTGTTGATAGAAGCCTTTAAGTTGAAGAAGTGGTTATCCATCAGGCTATCAACTCTAGTCATCAGGTCCTTATCAACTTCTGTCATCAGGTCCTTCATGGGCCAAATTGACATAGTAGATGGCAGCAATCGAGTAGGCGTCATACCCAAAGGATATAAAGTAATTTTACCTCCTGGGAAGAGCTTCTGCCTGTGGCAGGTTGCAAGCAATTGATACTGGTCTCATCCGTGAGGCCAAGGGAAGAAATTCTGCCCCCAAGTGGTTGTTGAAAGTGGTGAAAAAGCTTAGTTATAGGGGCAACTGGAGTTACGAGTATTGCTACAGGAGTTATGTTTTGAGGGTGTCGTACGCTACTGGAGTATCCACTTGTTCTCAAAGCCAATCCGAGATTTCTGGAAAAAATGTCTTTCAGGATCAGTGCGAGTCATGCTTTGAAGAGAAAGGTACCCTTTGCACGCTTACACCTGGTGAAGGCCTTTTTATTTGCAAACGGGGATATATTTATCATGAATGTTGTATGAGTAGAGGAGTCATGGTAGGAGGATGGCATCATCAAACAGTAGGGTACAGCAATGAGGTCGAAGGCATAAGGGAGTTGGTCCTCCAAATGTCACTAATTGAGAGGTGGATTTTAGGTACTAACAGAGAGGTGAGAAGAATGCTAGTGAAGTTTATTTAATAAGAAAAAAAAATTATAAACAGCCACTCACAAGCAAGAAGGACACAAAGTTTAAACTGTATAAGACATGTAATGATATGCGTAAACATGTTTCTATAATCACTGAGAGCGAGTGTTAAAGGACAACGTTAAAGTAAATAAATTAATTACACAATAATCTGTAATTCATACTATTCCCTTTGCTTATACTATTTAAAGTGAATTATTTATAGAGAAACTCTCTGCGTGACATTATATTTATGTAGATTTTATACATATGAATTTACAGTGTATCATTCTTTCCTGTGTCTGAGTGACTATCCATAAGCACCTTACTTTTTTTTTCTTACCTCCCGTTAAAACTGACATTAATTTTTATGTTTATGAAGAAATTTTGTTTCTCTTTGCATCCTATTTCTTAAGAGAAAATTTTAAATTTTGTCGGTTTATACTCGTCTATTTTCTTCATATGGGTCGAACTAGTTCCTGTGTCTGAGTGACTATCCATAAGCGCCTTACTTTTTTTTTTCTTACCTCCCGTTAAAACTGACATTAATTTTTATGTTTATGAAGAAATTTTGTTTCTCTTTGCATCCTATTTCTTAAGAGAAAATTTTAAATTTTGTCGGTTTATACTTGTCTATTTTCTTCATATG
>NC_090741.1:135319152-135324152 GCF_036898095.1 Palaemon carinicauda | reverse complement strand
GGCCACTTGAGATTCGGTCTTGAATTGCTCTTTCCATCTTTCCATCTGCTGTGAAAAACACTCCCAAATATTTAAACTCATTGACTTGTTCCACTTCTCCCTCTGATAGCTGTATTTCTAAGGCCTTTATCACTAATTCATACCTACTGCACTGCTCCTCCACCATTCTCAATACTCTCTGTAGTTCCTCCTTAGTTTCTGCTAAAAGCACTATGTCATATGCATACCTCATGTTAGATATTTTTGTCCCTCCTATATCTATGCCACCCTCATAATCTCCAAGTGCCATTCTCATAACCCATTCCAAGTATAGGTTGAAGAGGTGTGGTGATAGTGGGCAACCCTGTATAACACCACCAGTGGTTATGAACTCTTCTGTCAAACACTTTCCTTTTCTTACTCTAGCCGATGTCCTTTCATACAATCTCCTGATGGTTTCCAGTATTTTTGGCTCTAATCCCCATTCCTTCAAAATCCTAATCATTCCTTCCCTCCATATGGAGTCAAACGCTTGCCTGAAGTCAATAAAAACACAATACAGGACTTTTTCCTTCTCCCAGAATTTTTCTATGGTTTGTGAGAAGGTGAATACATGATCGATTGTTCCTCTACCCGCCCTAAATCCTGCTTGACCCTCATCAATTATTTCCTCTTCTTGCCTTGCTATTCTACTTTGTATGATTTTTGCTAAAACTTTATAAGCATGTGGTAATAGACTGATAGGCCTATAATTTTTGCATAAGGTGGTGTCCCCTTTCTTGTGTGTTGGAATTATAATGTTTTCAATCCAATCATTTGGAGCTGCTTGTCCATCAACTATATCCCTGCATAAATCACACAACCATCTTTCTACCATCTCACCGCCAGCTTCAAGCAATTCATTTGGTAGTCCATCTATTCCTGGTGCTTTCCCACTTGACATAGCTCTTAACCCTGGATAGGTACGGTGGGTCGTTTGCGACCCCGAGCGTCAAAAAAAAACAGGTTTTTCTCACGTGACTCACCCCTGTGACTGAATTTGTGGGTGATCGACCTGCAGGAGGTGTCTCCCCTACACGCTCTAGTAGTGTCCAGA
Source organism: Palaemon carinicauda (assembly GCF_036898095.1). Taxonomy (NCBI): domain Eukaryota; kingdom Metazoa; phylum Arthropoda; class Malacostraca; order Decapoda; family Palaemonidae; genus Palaemon; species Palaemon carinicauda. The sequence goes on along the minus strand of NC_090741.1, from coordinate 135,323,077 downwards.
TGTGCATTGCTGTAGCTGTACTCCTTCCCCGATTTCTGAGACGCATCGGGGTCGTTCGCGTCCGAGTTTACCCTTCTGAGGTAGTTTGCATAATTATCAAAGTTATTACGTATTATGAAATTGTCGTAGAATGGTGCAACTTGTATAGGTTATCAGTTGTGGAAAGTCTTGGTGGATTGTTTGGCTACCATGTGCATGTTTTTTTTTTAGTTAAAATGTCGTTCATCACCACGAGGACCATTTTACCGCGAGTGCCCCTTTTTCATTTTTTTTCGTTTTTTTGCCAAGTCATTTTTCCGTAAGATATTGCCAAATAGTTTCGTAAAACTTTTGCTTGTTTAGTGTTGGAAAGTGTGTCTAGATGATCTGGCTACCCATGCATGACTTTGTTTTTGTCAGATACGACGTAGTTATTGGTATATTGGGTATTTAACTGCGGTTACCAATTTCTGTTTTTTTTTCAATATTTGTAAAAATTACTACGTAGTAAGGAATTGCCGTATATTATTCATTTTTTTTTCATGTTTATGTGTTAGAAAGTGTGCCTTGATGGTTGGGCTAACACGTGCATGTCTTTTTTTTTATCTGAGATGTCGTATATTAGAATGTCGGGCATTTTACCGCGAGTGTCCCTTTTTAATTTTTTTAAATTTTTTTGCCAAGTCATTTTTCCGTAAGATATTGCGAAATAGTGTCGTAAAACTTTTGCTTTTTTAATGTTGGAAAGTGTGTCTAGATGATCTGGCTACCCATGCGTGATTTTGTTTTTGTCAGATACGACGTAGTTATTGGTATATTGGGTATTTAACTGCGGTTGCCAATTTCTGTTTTTTTTTCAATATTTGTAAAAATTTACTACGTAGTAAGGAATTGCCGTATATTATTGATTTTTTTTTCATGTTTATGTGTTAGAAAGTGTGCCTTGATGGTTGGGCTAACACGTGCATGTCTTTTTTTTTTATCTGAGATGCCGTATATTAGAATGTTGGGCATTTTTCCACGAGTGCCCCTTTTTATTTGTTTTGCATTTTTTTGCTTAGTCATGTTACCGTAAGGAATTGGCAAGTAGTGTCGCAAAACTTATATTTTTATAGTGTTGGAAAGTGTTTCTAGATGATCTGGCTACCCATGCCTATTTTTTTTTTAGCCAGATATGGCGTATATATAAGTATGTGTTCGATTTTCCTGTGATTGCCATTTTTTCGTTTTTTCCCAATTCTTTCAAAATTACTACGTACTAAGGAACTATCACAGAGTAATATTTCATTTATATGCTTATTTGTCGGAAAATATGCCTTGATGGTTTGCCTAGCACGTGGCTGAAATTTTTTTTTTCTGAAATGCCGTATATTAGAATGGCCATTTTTCCACGAGTGCCCCTTTTTATTTGTTTTGCATTTTTTTGCTTAGTCATGTTACCGTAAGGAATTGGCAAGTAGTGTCGCAAAACTTATATTTTTATAGTGTTGGAAAGTGTTTCTAGATGATCTGGCCACCCATGCCTATCTTTTTTTTAGCCAGATATGGCGTATATATAGGTATGTGTTCGATTTTCCGGTGATTGCCATTTTTTCGTTTTTTCCCAATTCTTTCAAAATTACTACGTACTAAGGAACTATCACAGAGTAATGATTCCTCTAGATGTTTATTTGTCGGAAAATTTTGTTTACTTTTTTTTTGATTGAATATCATCAAATTTTTTTAGCTAAAATATTGTTTTACATTTTTTTTTTTCGATTTTATTTCCCTTCAAAAAAAATTTTTTGGGTCAGAATTTTAATTTTATAGTCGTAAAATAATCGACAATTATCCAGCAACCCACCATACAATTTTTATGCATATCCAATAATAATTAGATTAGTAAATAACACCTTGAAATTGACATACCCTTCCTACATTTCAAGTGGCAGATTAGGGAGTCTGAGTCAGTGTGGTTGGCGGCCATTTTGTGGACATATCCGAAGCGTAAGCTGCCCTATCTATATATATTCTTGTTCCCTATAGAATTTGTGATATTTTGGTATATTTTTACCTGCATAAATATCATATTATATATTAAATATATGTATTTTTTTACGAAATTTCCAAGTACTCAAAAAATTACCTTTAGATATGGCCCCTGATATAAATGTAATTTACAAAATAATGAAGATTTTTTTACATATTTCTATTTTAGGATAACATATGTTTATTCCCTAAAAAAATTAGCCACTTCCTATTTCATTTGGGTACCCAAAAAAATTCATGAAATTTGGACAATTTTTTTTGGCCAAAAAAAGTTACCCTTTTTTTCTCATTTCAGATCTTCACCTCCATGGGTCTGACTTCATCCAAAATACATCAAGATGTGTCCTAAACATTCAAGAATCAATTCCTAAAAGGATTTGTGTATATATGTATAAACTTTTTTTTTATGAATTTTTATGTCAGGTCTTTTTTTTTCTACTTAATTTTTTAAAATATTTATAATAAATAGTTTTTCTGCAGATGAGTAGTATTTATCTTTACAGTTGTTTTAAGCATTCATTGAAGTTTTTTTTGGCAAAAGAAAAAAGGAGGTTACTGCAAAAACTGATTTTTCAAGAATTTTTTTTGGCGTCGGGGTCGTTCGCGTCCGAGTATACCCTTAAAGGGGTGTCCGAGGACCGTACCTATCCAGGGTTAAAGCTTTTCCCACTTCTTCTATCAGGAGATCTGGCGTTTCCTGTATGTTCCATAGCTCTCCTCTTAGTTCTGGATAATCTTCTCCAGTTACCCGTCTTCCACTTCCTTTTAGTTGTTCCTCGTAGTGCATCTTCCAGATCTTCTCAACATCAGCAGTTGCTGATACCTTATTGCCATCTGCATCTCTTACAGCAATTCCATTGTTTTTCCAACCCCTTGTTAATCTGTCTACTGCGGTGAATAGCTCTCTAAGTATTCAAGATAGATTAATGCAGCTGCAGCTGCTTTCTAGAAGTCAGACTTGTTCCCTCTGCATTATCCAACTGATAAAGAAACAGTACAAGTTAATCTTTATTAAGGAACAAAGCATACTAGAGCAAGTCAGACTTCTTCTCTCTGCTGATTCCATTTGAAGAATATTTCTAAGTATTCAAAATAGATTAGTGATGCTGCTGCTGCTTTCTAGATGTCAGACTTGTTCCCTCTGCATTATATATATATATATATATATATATATATATATATATATATATATATATATATATATATATATACATAATATATATATATATATATATATATATATATATATATATATATATATATATATATATATATATATATATATATATATACTTATACTTATACATATGTATAAATATATATATATATATATATATATATATATATATATATATATATATATATATATATATATATATATATAATATATATATATATATATTATATATATATATATATATATATATATATATATATATATATATATATATATATATATATTTATATATATATATATATATATATATATATATATATATATATATATATATATATTTATATATATATATATATATATATATATATATATATATATATATATATATATATCTTATGTTAAACTCTTTGTTTACATATATACCATAAAAACCAAAAATAGGACTATCTAGTCAAGTATTCGACCGAAAAGACATCAGGTCAACTTCCAAAAACATGGCTAACATTCTGCACTTTGCAATCATCTTTCAAAATGTTATGTTTTAACCAGGGTCACATGTATTCTTCATCTTAATTTTTTTACAAATGAAATTAATATATTCGATCTCATATTCAAAGTAATTGCAGTAGTCATATAAAAAACCTTATGGTTTACTTAATCGTAAATAATCTATGTAACTGGGAATTATTAGTATGGAGATATAAACTTGATTGACAGGATCCACCGCTTTGAAAGAAAAAA
>NC_090741.1:135301652-135306652 GCF_036898095.1 Palaemon carinicauda | reverse complement strand
CCAATTGGACGATAAGATGTCGGAGGTGTCGGAATCTACAGAGAAGGACCTTCTAGGAGAAGGTCAAAAGGAGGAGCTGTCCCAGGCTCCTGAACTAGATGAGGAAGAAATCAACGAGGTGTTGATTACATCGGTTCCGGACCCAGAACCTGTTCCCTCTACATCGTCTGCATCGGAAAATAGGAACCTTCTCAAAAAGTGGGGCTTAGATCTTAAGAGAAAGTCTTTTCCGGATGAGGGTCCCCAACCAAAGAAGAAGACAAAAAGGCCCAGGCCATCCTCTCGGCCGGCTAAACCCTACCGACAGCAACAAAAACAACTTCCTGTGACCGCAATGCCTCAGATAGTGGCACAGCCTCCAACCACGTACCAGCTGGTACCTCAACAAGTGGCGACACAGTCACCAGTTTTAACCAAGCCTTCGGAAGGCAGAATTCTTCCTTTCGTTCGAAAGCTAGAGGAACAGCCAGAGGTTCTTCTAGTCACCCTTCAAGGGGAAGGGGATCCAGGGGAGGACGTGGTCAAGGAGGCAAGGCCTCAGGTCCACAATAGCAGAAGTGAGATACTTCCAGTAGGAGGGAGACTAAAACTATTTACGGATCGCTAGACCTTCAATCCCTGGGCCCACAGCCTAATAAAGAATGGACAGGGTTGGAGCTGGAGCAGTCCTCCATCTCAATTTCCTCAATTCTCTCAACACTCAACCCCCGTTCTGGAAGAATGTGTCCGAGAGCTCTTAGACAAAAGAGTAATCCGGAAAGTTAAGTCCATCAAATTCCAAGGAAGGCTGTTTTGTGTTCCAAAGAAGGACTCAGAAAAACTCAGAGTCATTCTAGACTTGTCGCCACTCAACAAGTTTATAGTGAACTACAAGTTCAGAATGCTCACACTTCAACACATAAGGGACCCTACTGCCCAAAAGGGCATATGCCGTCTCTATAGACTTGTCTGACGCTTATTGGCACGTTCCAATTAATCGTCACCTCTCCTCCTACCTAGGCTTCAAAATACGTTGATAACTTTACACCTTCAGAGTCATGCCTTTTGGGCTAAACATAGCACCAAGGATTTTCACGAAGCTTGCAAACGCAGCCGTCCATCAATTACGCTTAAAGGGGGTCCAAGTAGTAGCCTACTAGGACGACTGGCTGGTGTGGGCAGCATCCAGGAAAGAATGCATGCAAGCTTCTAAGATAGTGATCCAGTTCCTGGAACATCTGGGATTCAAGATCAACATAAAAAAGTCTCGACTTCCCCAGCTCAAAAATTTCAGTGGTTGGGAATACACTGGAATTTGGAGTCACATCGACTTTCCATTCATGGGAAGAAAAGGAAAGAAATAGCAGGATCTGTAAAGAGACTATTGAAATCCATAAGGATATCAAGACACGAACAAGAGAGTGCTGGGCTCTCTACAGTTTGCTTCAATAAGGGATCCAGTGCTACGAGCACAGCTGAAGGATGCAACAGGAGTCTTGAGAAGATATGCATCAAACGCGCAAAGAGATCTAATGAGACCACTACCGACTCAACTGCGAACGCTTCTCAAGCGTGGTCCAATGCTGACCAATTGAAGAAATCAATGCTTCTTCAACCTCCTTCCCCGTCAGTGACTATCCACACAGACGCTTCAAAGGTAGGCTGGGAAGGTCACTTTTATCAGAAGAGAGTCCAAGGAGCTTGGTCCAATCTTTTCAAGTTATTTCACATCAACTTTCTAGAAGCCATGGCAGTACTTCTGACACTAAAGAAAGTATCTCCTCGCCACTTAACCCACATAAGACTGGTTCTAGACAGCGAGGGTGATAGTGAGATGCCTGAATCGACAAGGATCGAGGTCACCTCAAATCAACCAAGTGATGTTGGCCATATTCCGCTTGGCGGAAAGGAAGAAATGGCACCTGTCAGCAGTTCACATTCAAGGGTTCCGCAATGTAACAGCGGACGCTCTATCCAGGTTTACACCAATAGTCAGAATGGTCCCTTGACGCAGGATCGTTCTCCTTCATCTCGAGCTAAGTCCTGGAGCTGCAGATAGACCTCTTTGCGACAAAAGACAACAAGAAAATAGATCGTTATGTGTTCCCATACGAGGATCCGCTAGCGGTGGCAGTGGACGCTATGTCCCTGGACTGGAACAGATGGTCCAGTATTTATCTGTTCCCTCCGCACAACCTCCTTTTGAAGGTCCTCGACAAACTGAGATCCTTCAAAGGGAAAGTGGCAATAGTGGCCAACAAGTGGCCAAATGGCGTGTGGCTCCCTCTGGCATTGGAACTACTACTAAAATTCGTACCGCTACCGAATCCGTCCCTGTCTCAGCGAGTACAGAAGTCGACTGTCTTCGCTTCACCTCAGAAAACCCGGAACATACATCTCATGATTTTCTCTCCTTAGCGATGAGATAAAGATTTGGTGTCAAAAGTCAGTTTAGACTTTTGGAGGAAACCAGAATACATTATAAGGCTTCAGGGAAGAAGCGGATATCCTTTGTCAAGGCGAAGAAACCAAAGGAAATTTAGACAGATTCCTAGTTATCATTCTTCATTCACCTTCATGAGCAAGGTTTAGCAGCCAAAACAATACTATTCTTCAAGCCTGCCTTGACAAGACAGATACTATATGCCTTACAGGTCGACCTTTCTAACGACGTTCTTAATGAATTACGAAGGCCCATGCTAGGCTTAGCCCTTCAGCGCCTCCAAAGACCCTTTGCTTGGTCATTAGATAAGATTCTTCATTGTGCATAAATATTGAACAATGAGGAATGCGCTTAGAAGGTTTTGAATTAAAAGTCATATTTCTGGTTGTATTCGCTTCCGGGGCCAGAGTTAGTGAAATAGTGGCTCTCTCTAGAGAGGAAGGCCACGTCCAGTTCTTGGAGGGAGAACTGAATCTATTTCCAGACCCAACGTTTCTGACCAAGAACAAGCTACCCACCAACAGGTGGGGTCCATAGAGAATCTGCCCTCTGAAGGAAGATGCATCTCTATGTCCAGTGGAGTGCCTAAAGGTCTATCTTAATAGAGCTTCAGACTTTATGGGAGGACAGCTGTTCAGAGGAGTGGGTTGAAAGGGCGAAACTCACTCATGTTATTCGCAGATAGGATCCAGAGAGTACACCCGCAAGTCATGATCCGAGGAAAGTTGCCTATTCCATAAAATTTCTTTAATTATATGTACTTTGAACATCTTTGTTCGTACACCGGCTGGTAGTCATTCAAGGTGTTCTTTATACACTATGCGAAGCAAGTGGAGCAACTCAAGAGGTCTGTGGTAGCAGCAGGTAGAATTCTTTAACCTTCTGTTCAAATCTGCGAGGGACAGTGTAATTAATTTGGGACGATCAATTAAGGGGGTGGGTGTGTAGTCACAATCTGTTACTACAAACTGAGCAATAGGCCACTAACGTGTCCTTACGAACTGTTCTATTGACTTTGATGAACTAAAGCATAATACGGACACTTGTGCCAAGCGTGTTTTATGCTAGTGTAAATAAACAGTATACAGACTGTATCAATTATTATTAATAATTCGATTGAAGTGGCAAATCTGTTTCCTGTAGACGAAACAATATTCTCTGTTGACTGTTTTCTTTATGCTTTAATGGATATCGTCCACATTTTATAAATCTTATAAATTTTGATCTGATATGTATGTTTATCAAATTTTAATAAACTAGTTCATAGTGAACACTCATTTTATCAAAAATATACTAAGTATTAAGATTAAAATATGAATATTTTTATCATGGTATGTCTTTTAAGATTGTTCCCTGATTCAAGCAAAAATGCACTCGCTTTAACTCTTCCTTAGGAAGGGTTGACATTGTACCCTAAGGGGATGGTGGTAGAGATGCAAAATTTGTTCCTATGCAGAAACAACTGTTATCCAATAGTTAATAGGAGTAGACACATTGGGGGATATGTCAGGAATTCATACCGACATTGGTGACTCTAAGTACAAAACTTTGCTTTATAATGTAAAGGGCGAGACCACTATACAAGCTGGTGATTTTGTCATCCAGAGTCTAGTACGACTCTTCCCTGTAGGGGGCAGGAAGCACTAACTTAAGTTCACACTTAGATGAAATGATGTATGACGGTAATATAATAGGTCACTAGGTCTAGATGATCAGGAAAATACTTTCTTGAGATTAAGGCACCGGTTGAGAATCCACAGATACAGTAATCATCTAATAAACTTCCATCAGGACAACATAGCCTGAGCCCAAAAAATGGATTTTGAGCAAAGCGAAAAATCTATTTTTGGGTGAGGTAGCCATGTCATCCTGATGGACCCGCCCATCCTTTAATTGTAAAAGGGCTTATTGACCCCTCCCAATAATACAGTATCTGTAGCACCTCATATATAGCTAAAAGGAATAAAGAGGGGCGCTACCGACTTCATCAGATACACACTGGAAACGGAATAGGAGAGATTCCTTATGAGCGGCTCTTTTCATTCTCGTTTCAGATTCTTGTTACTGTGACCCCTCGAAGCGTTAAGACTGTTCGGGGTGAAGATAGCTATGTGAAGTGTCAAGAATACGTCCTATGATATTATGCGATATCCCTGTTAGATTTATTTAGGGATATTCGCGTCCAGGAGTTAGAATTCTGGATACCTTGAGGCAAAATTCTCTGGAAATATCACTGTAGTCAAATATACCCTTGGAACTTCAATCAGTACGACATGGGTACCTCACCCAGAAAATAGTTTTTTTTACTACACTCAAAATCCGTTATATATATATATAATATATTATATATATATATATATATATATATATATATATATATAATATTATTATATAATTTATATAAATATATATATAATATAATATTATATATATATATATTATATATATAATTATAATATATATATATATATAATTTATATTATAAGATATCAATATATATATATATATATATATAATATATATATATATCTATTATATATATATATATAATATATATATATATTCTATATATATATAA
>NC_090741.1:135298069-135301152 GCF_036898095.1 Palaemon carinicauda | reverse complement strand
GAGGCGTCTCTGCTTGCACCCCTGGACGAGCCTCTACCTCTGGCATGAAAGGTAGTGGATGGCTGCTCAAAGGCAGGGGTGAAGACCGGTGACTGTGACAACACCGGTTGGGGGACCAATTGAAAGGTCTGTTGTGGTTGGGCAACCACTTGGGAGGTAGCGGGTCCCGGAAACTGACGTCGTTGTTGACGTTGCTGGGGTTTTGGCTTCTGAGGTTTCCTCTTAGGCTGAGGTCCATCGTCCTGAGAGGTTTTCCTTTTTCTGGACATGCCCCACTTGTGGAGAAGGTTCCTATTCTCCGTGGCGGCTCTGTCAGTTATTTCCTTGACAAGGTCAGAAGGAAACAGGTGCTTTCCCCAGATGTTGGAGGAAATCAGCCTCCGGGGTTCGTGTTTCACGGTGGCACCGACAAACACGAATTCACGACAGGCTCTACGAGCCTTTATGAAATGGTACAAGTCCTTCATTACTGTGAGTAAGTGGGATTTGGCTAGTACCATGTAGTGATCAGGTACTCTTGTGTCACAGGCCATAACTTCAAGTTGGACTTGATGAGAAAGAGATGCCGCAAGCCTCTCCTTCGTGTCTTGTTCCCGGCGAAGGAGGTGATCATTGAGCTTAGGGAGGTCTTCATTAAACTGACGTCCGGCGACGTCAGGATCGAGCCTACCCACGACGAAAGTATGTTGAACATCTTTCCATTGTCTAGTGTCAGGGGGTGTCACGATGGAGAAGGGTCTGCACTCCTCCAGTGCAGGGCAGGGTTTTCCTTCTTCCGCCGCTTTAAGGCATGCAGCCAAGGCCTTTTCCAAAAAGGGAAGAATCGCAGTGTCAGGTGCGACATATGTAGGATGCTTCTTGCTCAAGGCAGGAAGCTTAGAGCAGGTAAAGCCCCTGCTCTTAAATGCGGAGGCTAGCATAGCCTGGGCCTTTGCGAGATCGAACACTATTTCTTCTTTAGGTTCGGTCTCCTCCTTCGAGGCAGGTTCGGAACGAAGCCGGACGTAACAGTCCGGGTAGGCCTCGAAGCTTGGGAAGAACTCCACATCTTCCAACGGGACCGTGCCGATCTTGTCACTAACAAAGATCCTGCCGGTCGCAATAACCATATGCTCTGCATACCTCCACGGGTTGGCATGAGAGCAAGCTGGGAGATCCTTGACCGAAATCTTCTTCGGGTCTCTGGATCCAATCATAGACCTGATGGACTCCTGGTTCTCCTTCAGTCTGTCGTCCATGACAGCTCTAATCAGTCGGATCAGTTCTTGGGTAGAAGAGGAAGGATCCGGGGTCGAGGAGGTAGACGGAATGGACATTTCCGTCGGTGTAGGAGTAGGCGGAGGGATGGACGAGGGAGTAGCTCCAAGCTCCGACTCGGTGTATTCCACCTTGTCTTCGTCCTCTTCGGCTCCTTGAGCCATAAGCGTCTTCTCCGTGTCTTCCGAGACGTCTGAGATCTGTTCATCATCCTCGGAATCTAAACGACACTCGTGCATGGACTGAGCCATGTCCACATCAGGTTCCACCGTAATTTGGACAGTGGGGATTGCTTCTTTTGGAACCACTGAGTCAGGGGAGGCCTTAGGGAACAACAGGGACCTCAGTTCTTCGGTGGCCAGGTACGGTCCAGTAGCATTTCTCTGAAAACCACGCACCCACTTGCGCAGTTTTTCACGAGCAATGTCTCTAACCTCCGCTGAGGGAGGGTTATGGAAGGCCTCAACTAGGTAGGCCTGGCAGACCGTACATTCCAGTGGGTTCCAGAACTTCAAATCCCCTTTCTTGTCTGCGCAAGGGGCGTGAGTCCTGCACGCCGTATGTCCGTAAAACTGCGAGCGTTTCACAGCACAGTAGGCGAAGTCACACTTCATCTGCTCCTCCTGTGGAAGAAAGAGAAAATGAGTATGGGGGAGTCATAGGAATGGCTCTTAACTAAGTTAATATTAATCATTAATTTTAACTTAAAGAAGGTGTGATGCATAGAGAATGAAACAGTAAAGGAGAACACGCTCCATGCATCTCGCCCGGCTGGTTACCATAGGCTTGGTCCTGGGATAATCCAAATGACCGAGATCATTGGATATAGTTTCCTAGGATTCCCATTATATTGGGACTCCATGGAAAGCCAAGGACAAGGTTGGGATCGAATTCATTCGGTTCCCAGTTAAGAGCCAGAAGGCCTCATTAAGGGTAACTGCTTCTGGCAACCAGCCGCGCTAAGATGCACATAGCATGCTGGAATTAGAAGAATGCAAAGAGACAGCATGATCACTAATAGAGCAGTACTAGGTACTGATCTTAAAAGCAAAGCAGCTTATCTATTTGCAATGTAGGGCTATCTTAGTCTTATGATAGCTACAGAGAGGGGGTGCAAGTATTCTTGACGCCTCCGGGGCATCCGGCAAGCCGCCAGCATGCCGGAGCTCGCTCCAGCATAGATTCTGGCACTAGAACAGACAATTTTCAAAGTCAGTTAGATACCAGGATGGCGGCCGCCGGCACAACGGCGGCACGCCGGCAGGGAGCGGCGGCTCCGGCAGCCGGAGGATGCCAGGTTGGTGACTGGGGTAAGGATGGTACAGGTAGTATCGGGTTGCCGGCAGTATATGCCGGCACTCCGGAGATCGACCGGCAAGCGGACGATTAGATAGGAGTAGGAGAGCCGCCGGTAGTAGCCGGCGGCAGCCGGCAGTCCCTCGGTACACGGGGGGCTGGCGGCAAGGGTAGGGAAGTCACCAAGAGGGAGGCAGGTATTGCCGACAGTAGAGGCGGCAAGAGACCGGCACCCGGATAGATAGAGAGACAGGGGGGAGGGGAGGAAGGATGCAGGAAGTACCGTCAGGGTTCCAGACATCCCTCCCCCTCCCTGAGAGGGTGTACCCATGATAGAGACAGGCTCTAACATCCATAAGCAGGGGTCACTAGGGACCGGGAGCAGGTAGCCCAAGGGAGGGCTAGGGGACACCCAAGAGGGGGGGGGGAGACTCCCCTATGCAGAACTACACTAGTAACTAACCTTATAGGACACTATGAAGGTATATGTACCAGAGCGGACTGCACAGGGAAGCTCGGGTAGCCCTACT
>NC_090741.1:135288069-135293069 GCF_036898095.1 Palaemon carinicauda | reverse complement strand
CGTTAAGGAGAGAAAATCATGAGATGTAGGCTCCATGTTTTCTGTGAAGGAGCGAAGACAGTCGACTTCTGTATTCACTGACACAGGGATGGATCCGGTAACGGTACGAATTTTAGTCGTGGTTCCAATGCCAGAGGGAACCACACGCTATTTGGCCCCTTTTGGGCCATTATTGCTGCTTTCCCTTTGAAGGATCTCTGCTTATTGAGGACCATCAGAAGGAGGTTGTCTTTCGTCGCAAAGAGGTCTATCTGCAGCTCTGGGACTTGACTCGAGATGAAGGAGAACGATCCTGCGTCAAGGGACCATTCTGACTTTATAGGTGTAAACCTAGATAGAGCGTCTGCTGTCATATTACGGAACCCTTGAATGTGAACTGCTGACAGGTGCCATTTCTTCCTTTCCGCCAAACGGAATATGGCCAACGTCACTTGGATCTCTTCGCGCGTTTGATGCATATTTTTTCCAGACTCCTGTTGCATCCTTAAGCTGTGCTCTTAGCACTAGATCTGTTATCGAACAAACTGTAGAGAGCCCAGCACTCTCTCCTGTTCGCGTCTTGATATCTGTTTGGATTTCAATAGTCTCTTGACAGATCCTGCTATTTCTTTCCTCTTAATACCAGGATTGGAGAGCCTATGTGATTCCAAATTCCAGTGGATTCCCAACCACTGAAATTTTTGAGAGGGGGGAAAGACGAGACTTTTTTATGTTGATTTGGAATCCCAGATGTTCCAGGAACTGGATCACTATCTTAGAAGCTTGCATGCATTCTGTCCTGGATGCTGTCCACACCAGCCAGTCGTCCAAGTAGGCTACTACTTGGACCACCCTTTAGGCGTAATTGATGGACAGCTGCGTTCGCGAGCTTCGTGAAAATCCTTGGGGCTATGTCTAGCCGAAAGGTATGGCTCTGAAGGCGTAAAGTTTTCCATGTAACTTGAAGCCTAGGTAGGAGGAGAGGTGACGATTAATTGGAACGTGCCAATAAGCGTCAGAAAAGTCTATAGAGACAGTATTTGCCCTTCTGGGCAGTAGGGTCCTAATGTGCTGAAGCGTGAGCATTCCAAACTTGTAGTTCACTATGAACTTGTTGAGTGGCAACAAGTCTATAAAAATTGAGGTGGAGGATTGCTCCAGCTCCAACCTAGTCCATTTTTAACTAGGCTGTGGGCACGGGGATCGAAGGTCCAGCGGTCCCTAATTAGCTGTAGTCTCCCTCCTACTGGAACTATCTTACTTCTGCTATTGTGGATCTAAGGCCTTGCCTCCTTGACCACGTCCTCCCCTGTATCCCCTTCCTCTTGAAGGGCGTCTAGAAGAACCTCTGGTTGTTCCTCTAGCTCTCGAACGAAAGGAAGAAGTCTGCCTTTCGAAGGCTGGGTTAAGAACTGTCGACCGTGTTGCCACTTGATGAGGTACCAGCTGGTACGTGGTTGGAGGTTGTGCCACTATCTGAGGCACTGCAGTCATAGAAAGTTGTTGTTGTTGCTGTCGGTAGGGTTTAGCCGGCCGAGAGGATGGCCTAGGCCTTTTTGTCTTCCACTTAGGTTGGAGACTCTCATTTGGAGAAGACTTTCTCTTGAGATCTAAGCCCCACTTTTTGAGAAGGTTCCTATTCTCTGTGGCGGCCTTGTCTACTACCTCTTTAACCACTTCATTGGGAAAGAGGTCTTTACCCCAAATAAGAGAGGAGATCAGTTTCCTCGGGTTGTGCCTCACTGCAGCCGAGGCAAACACGAACTCTCTACAGGCTCTCCTAGCTTTAATAAAGCTTTAGAGATCCTTCGTAACTGTGGCCAGATGGGGTTTGGCCACAGCCATGAACATGTCCTGGATTTTTGGGTGTCTTGCTATCGTTTCTAGTGTCGTTTGCAACGACATCGATGCCGCAAGTCTTTCCTTTGTGTTTTGCTCTCTACGCAAGAGAACCTCCGACAGTTTTGGAAGTGCCTCACCGAACTGGCATTCAGCAATATCAGCTTCCAGCTTCCCGACTGAGGAGGTAAGGTGTACGTCCTTCCAGTCTTCTTGGTGCAAGGGCAAGGTCAGGGATAACGGCTAGCACTCCTCCAAGGAGGGGCATGGTTTCCCTGCATCCACCACTTTTAAGGCAGCCTTATATCCCTTTTCCAAGAAGGAAAAGGTTCTGGTAGGAGACACCACAAAGGAGGGAAGCTTTTTACTCAAGGCGGGCACCTTTGAGTTAGTGAAACCCCTCTCTTTCATCGAGCTCGCTATTAACGTCTGAGCTTTACTATGGTCAAAAACTATGACTTCCTTCGGCTCCGTATCCTCCTTTAAGGCTGGCTCCTTCCTAAGAAGGACATAGCAGTCCGGATAAGAATCTTTGTTGTGCCAAAACTCCACTTCTTCCAGGGGAATTGCTTCCAACTTTTCTGAGATCACGATCTTCCCGGTTGACATTGGCATGTGTTCGGCATACCTTCAAGGATGTGTATCAGAGCACAAAGGAAGATCCTTCACGTTGAGCCGCTTCTGGGGCCCACGTGATGCTGCAAGTCTACGTATCTCCAGTTTCATTGCAGCTTCCTTCTCCTCCTTTGAATTTGTTGGGTCATCTCAACAATGGAAGAAAGAGTCCTTCCAGTTCATCTGGGATAGCAGACGATGTATAAGGAACAGGTTCTGGGTCTGTAACCGACATAACCTACACTTCATCGATTTCTTGCTCTTCTACTTGAGGAGCCTGGAACAGCTCCTCCTCCTGACCTTCTTCTAGAAGGTCCTTCTCAGTAGAATCCGACACCTCCGACATCCTATCGTCCAATTGGATGTCTTGAAGGGCGTCTGAGACTTCAGAATCTACCGGATTCTGGGCAATTGGTATCTCCACCTGAGGCTGGGGGATGATTGCATCAGCCGATGTTTTATGGAAAAGGTAGACCCTCATCTTCTCATTTGGAAAGTAGGGATCTAAGGTGTTTTTCTGAAAACCCCTCACCCAGGATCGTAACGTTTCCCTAGCAGCATCCCTTGACTCCGTTGACTTAGGGTCGTCAAAAGCATCGGTAATTAGGTTAGAACAAACTGTACAAACCTGAGGGTCCCAATAGCTGATATCAGCTCTGGAGGCTGCGCAAGCTGCATGCCTCCTGCAATATTGATGTCCACAGAAGTTCTTACTGCGGACATTACAGAACACACTCCCGCACTTCGGATGGTCCTCCTGTAAAGAGAAGAAAAATCCATGAGTATCAAGTTAAGGCTTTCACTTATATTGAGACATTTAACTCATATGGAAAATCTATAAAAGAAAGAAGTAAAGACACATACTTGTATTTCCTGACCAGTCAATTGCTGAAACCTCCCGAGATATTAAAACTAAGGTTAATTCTATTCCAGAATACCTTACGTAATTTCCTAAACGGAAATTTTAGGTATAGTTCACACCTGGAGATAAAGTTTTAATATACGGGATAGAAAGAATACAGAAAGAGCTTACTTTCTATATATTGTACGGTCTCAACAAAAGGCTGTACAAGATAACATTAGGTATGATGAAGAACTTTAGTGTTATCACAAGCTCTGTACAGCAGTTTCTGCTAATGCAGTGTGTACTACACTACGAATACAGAAACTACTGTACATCGCATGTTGTTGTACCGGCTAGCACGCGCCGGTACGTGCAGGCGTGCACCTGCACGTGCCATCCGGCATCTACCCCGGTATATTTCAAAGATATACTATCTCAAACTAATAAGCAGCAGCCCAATGATTCGCAACTGTGTGCCGGCCGGCAATCATTGCCAGCCGATGGCTGAAAAAACTAATACCCGGATGCCGACCGATAATTGTAGTGGCCAGCAGATTCGGGCTGTGTTTCCACTGCCGGCAGGCAAAGGTAATAAAACCCATGCCCATCGACAGTAGCCAAGAACCAGAGAACCTCCAACCTCCATGAAAGGGAGACCAATGGAGGTCTGGGGTTCACTCTGCAAAGAATAAAAGGTCTCTGCCGGCCGACACGTAGTGCTAGCCGGCAGAGAGCTTAGCTTGTCTTCCATCCTAACCTATACTAGGTACGGCAGTAGGACTGCGGCCAAAAGAAAATAAAAAAAAGAGGTGTGGAAGGGATAAGGGTCCCATAGACTTCGTTCTAGCAGGAGACACACTCAGCCGTTAATGAAGCTCATCCTAACGAAGAGTTGTCTATTAGGGAGGAAGACTGGCAATACTTGCTATCCTCCTACCAACTAGAACAAAGTTAGGTGAAGTTATTTCGCCTGGCAACAGAGAAAACTCATCCTCCAGCCAGAGAAAAACAACACAGGACAGTCTGCTAGGCCACTAGAGGAAGGAATCATCCTTCCAATATGGACTAGGGAAGCAAAGCTTCCTGTGTCCGCCCTTAACCAAGCAAAGGAGACTCTTTCTCAATGCTAGAAGAAGCAGACCACAGACTAGAAACTCTGACATTCTGCCCTAACCCTAAAAACCAGTTACTCTAGTTATCAGGTCAGGACAGACATATCCTGGAATAGTTATATCTGAATTATTATACAGATAGAACCACTAGGATTAAGCCGAAGGGTTACTCAGAGGGAGAGGGATTGAACTTAGCCTCCGTAGGAGAAAAGAACAATCGGAGATGTGCGAAAGTATATTACTGTACCTAGAATACTAGGATAGGTAAGATGAGAATCGATTAACTAAATCACCGAAACTCTCTAGTATTCAATCTTGGAAAAAACATTCAACAATATCTTACATGTATAAGATATTTGCCTATAGCTTCAATAAAATAACATTCGGAAAAACTTATATCATGCATGAAAGTACTAGTGCCAGACGTCTAGGCTACGAAGCCTCACGAAGGGCTAGATCGGTACCTCGACCCGTGTCGAAATCACTGAGCTAAAACTAACGGTATAATATAAGCATTCCTAGCGAAGCTAAGTAGCTAAATTATTAAAGCGTAACAAACCGGGAACGTCGCTCCAGCTAACTAAATGACCCATAAGAGCGAGAGAAAGTAT
>NC_090741.1:135280569-135283069 GCF_036898095.1 Palaemon carinicauda | reverse complement strand
CTAGAGTACTGCGTAGTATTGAGCCTCGTGATGGAGAAGGCCTGGCTATTAGAATTAACTGCCTGCCTAGTATTACGAACAGGATAGAATTGTCCAGGGAGATCTGAATTTAAAGGATGGTCAGAGTTGTGAAAAATCTTATGCAACATACATAATGAACTAATTGAACGACGGTGCCAGAGATTAATATCTAGATCAGGAATAAGAAATTTAATAGACCGTAAGTTTCTGTCCAACAAATTAAGGTGAGAATCAGCAGCTGAAGACCAGACAGGAGAACAATACTCAAAACAAGGTAGAATGAAAGAATTAAAACACTTCTTCAGAATAGATTGATCACCGAAAATCTTGAAAGACTTTCTCAATAAGCCTATTTTTTGTGAAATTGAAGAAGACACAGACCTTATATGTTTCTCAAAAGTAAATTTACTGTCGAGAATCACACCTAAAATTTTGAAAGAGTCATACATATCTAAAGAAACATTATCAATACTGAGATCCGAATGTTGAGGAACCACCGTCCTTGACCTACTTACAATCATACTTTGAGTTTTGTTAGGATTCAACTTCATACCCCATAATTTGCACCATGCACTAATTCTAGCTAAATCTCTATTAAGGGATTCACCAACCCTAGATCTACATTCAGGGGATGGAATTGATGCAAAGAGAGTTGCATCATCTGCATATGCAACAAGCTTGTTTTCTAGGCCAAACCACATGTCATGTGTATATAGTATGAAAAGTAATGGGCCAAGAACACTACCCTGTGGAACACCGGATATCACATTCCTATAATCACTATGGTGCCCATCAACAACAACTCTTTGAGATCTATTACTTAAAAAATCAGTAATAATGCTAAGAAACGACCCACCCACTCCCAACTGTTTCAGTTTGAAAACAAGGGCCTCATGATTAACACGGTCAAAGGCAGCACTAAAATCAAGGCCAATCATACGAACTTCCCGACCACAATCAAGGGATTTCTGTACAGCATTGGAGATTGTAAGAAGGGCATCACATGCTCCAAGGCCTTTACGAAAACCAAATTGCAAACTAGGGAGTAGATGATTACCTTCAGCAAACCTATTAAGACGTTTTGCCAGAAGACGTTCAAAAACTTTAGATAATATGGGAGTTATGGAAATTGGGCGGTAATCAGTGGGACTTGAGCTACCACAAACACATTTACATAGAGGAGTAACATTACCAATTCTCCAACTAGTGCTAAAAGCTCCTCTTCTTGCTAACTTGCGCAAAATAACAGATAACTTTGGAGCTAAGAAATCTGCTGTCTTTATAAAAAACAAAGGAAAAATACCATTTGGGTCTACACCTCCATAAGCATCAAGGTCCATCAACAGAGCTTTAATCTCACGAGATCGAAAAGCTAAACTAGTTAGTTTAGCCTCAGGAGAACAGGAATGAGGAAGTTCAAGTTTTTCATTACTCTGTTTACTGTCAAAAACATCAGCCAAAAGGGTTGCCTTTTCCTTTGGACAGTGAGTGACTGAGCCATCTGGTTTAAGTAAAGGAGGAACTGTTGCATCTACACCAAAGAGTGCAGATTTAAGGGTAGACCACCATTTATGTTCCTGAGTTGTACCAGAAAGTGTTTCTTTTATGGTTAAATTGTACTCCTTTTCAGTTGAGGCATAAACTCTCTGAGCAAAAGCTCGAAGCTGAGTATAGTTGTTCCAGGTCAAATCTGATCTGTTACCCTTCCAAAGTTGATAGGCCTCCTGCTTCTCCAAAAAAGCACGTCTACAATCATCATTGAACCACGGTTTGTCCTTCACTCGGTACCTTAGCACACGAGAAGGGATACGCCTATCAATTATGTTGACTAGATTCTCATTCAAAGGGACAACAGGATCTACACTATTATATAATTGTGACCAATTCAAGCACAAAAGATCATGTAAAATCCCATTCCAGTCTGCTTGGGATTTCATATAAATTTTACAAGAATATGATATATCAGGGACAGGCTGCTCAGTCTTCACTAATAATGAAATCAAGGCATGATCAGATGTCCCGACTGGAGAACCAACCTTACCAGTTATAACGCCAGGGGAGTCAGTGTATACAAGGTCCAAGCAATTACCAGACCTGTGAGTAGCTTCATTTATGATTTGCTCACAGCCTGATTCAGAGGCAAAGTCTAAAGCTCTTAAGCCATGGCGATCGGTAGGAGAGATAGAACTTAACCACTCCCTATGGTGAGCATTAAAATCACAAACAAAGACAAAAGAAGCCTTTCTATCATCTTCTTGTATCTTAGCCATAATGGTAAGAAGACAATCGAAGATAGAATCATCCATGTCTGGATTCCGGTAGATCGAACATAAATAAAAGTTGTTATGCCTGCCACAAACTTTTATTACCTGAATCTCATGACATCCACATTGATAGCAGGACTTATGAGAAGCAGGGTACTCTGTCCTAATATACACCGCCATTCCCCTGGCCCTAGGGATGGCATCACGTTTCAACA
>NC_090741.1:135263069-135275569 GCF_036898095.1 Palaemon carinicauda | reverse complement strand
TAATCATATTCACCTATTTAAGAGGAATTCCATTATAACGTAGGAATCTCCACAAAATTGGATGGTGCACACTATGAAAGGCTTTTTCATAGTCTGCAAATGCCATCAAAGGTGTATTTGTATGTTCTATGTATTGTTGTACATGTCTGAATTTTAAATTTTGTTCAATGTAACTTCTTCCTTTTCAGAATCCTGATGAACATCTGTACCAACCGTGTGTCACACAATTGTACATAATTCCTTTTGTATATATTATGCTTGTATCTTCGCTCTTCCCTCGCACTAAAACGAACATGAAAATTCATGTCTGGTTTTTCCTCTGGAATATTGTCTGTCTTGTGAACTTGTTATGTCCTGTTGCCTTGAGGGTTTGTATATAAGGAGAATGTTCTACAATAATATAACTCAGTCGATTGCTTCCTGCCTTTGAGTTCACAACCCTTTCTCGGCTCCATCACATTGGTGACCCCGAAAGTCGACTCGCTCCCACTGCCTTCCACCCCCACCTCCCTCGCCCCTCCATCGTTAGTACTATGGCGGACTCTACTACAGCAGTTGGCGCTGCGGCCGCCCCATTGAAACTTTCACCGTTCGCCAGGGGAGAAGCATTTGCTTGGTTTCAGCGCGCAGAAGTCCAGTTTCGCATCAACGGCGTGACTCGCTCAACCACCAAAGCAGATTATGTTCTCGCGGCGATACCCGAGGACACCTTCCCGGAAATATCCGACTGGCTTTGTGAACAAGAAGACACGCCAATACCGTATGAAGCCCTCAAAACATACCTTCTGCAGCAGTACTCGCCGTCGCCACCCGCCCGTGTAGCAAAGCTTTTTCAGATCTCGCAACAACCGTTGGGGGACCAAAGGGCTTCGCTTGTCCTCAGGGAAATGACCAGTATCGCTCGCCTTCAACCTGCCTCAGACGGCTCTCCTCGTGAGGTGAAGCTACTTCGTGCCCTTTGGATACGCCGTATACCCAGACCTATACGCGTTGCCATACCCGATGTCGATAGTTTACCCATAAAGGACTTGATGACCAAAGCCGACGCCCTTATGGACAGCCACTTCAAGACCTCCATCAACGCCTCCACCCCTGACGAAGAGGATGCCTATTCAACGTCAACTGAAGCTGACATGAATGCCGTAGGACATATATGCCCACACCGTGACGTGCCGAAGCAGAGAAAAAGCCGCCCACCACCCACCAATCGCTCGCGCCCCAACAAACGACTTCTACAGCCACTTACTACCTCCCATCTGCCGCAGTTTTGCTACTACCACTTCAGGTTCGGGGCAACTGCGAAGAAATGTGCCGAGGATTGTCAGTGGCCAAAAAACGTGTAAATAGGCCATCGCTCGTGGCGGTGGCCTCCCGTGTTTCTAATCTTTCCTTTTTACAGGATGCAGGAACGGACGTGCGATTTTTGGTAGACACGGGTGCTTGTCGTTCTCTTTTGCCAAGGAAACTCTTCAAGACACGACATATTCTGTCTACATCTGCCGACGTCCGCTTGGTAACTGGCAACGGATCTGCGATACCCACCTACGGTTACGAGAACCTCACCTTATCGTTCGGAAACGGTAAATTCAATTGGAAGTTTCTCGTTGCTGACGTCACCATGCCAATCCTCGGTGCGAATTTCCTCTCTCATTTCCACCTTCTGGTCGATGTCGCCCACCGACGTTTGGTCAACGCAGACTCATACTTGTCGACACCTCTTCAACCTGCCCCCTCTTACCTCGCTCTCCACATTAGCGCACCCACGGATGCCTACGCCCACCTCCTCACGTCGTACCCGGAAGTTTTCCGTCCAGAACTTCGCCAAACGCCCACGGTTCCTGCCAAGCACGGTATTTATCACCATATCAAGACGACGGGACCCCAGTCTTCGCAAAATTCAGACGTCTGGCACCGGAACGATTGGCAGCCGCCAAACAGACGTTCGCCGAAATGGAGGAAATGGGCCTTTGCCAAAAGGCCTCCAGCCCATGGTCGTCACCCTTACACATCGTTCTGAAGAAAGACGGCTCTCTCCGTCCGTGCGGGGATTACAGGCGCCTGAACATGCAAACAGAACCGGATCACTACCCCCTCCCAAACATTGCCGACGTGACCTCCTACCTGCACAAAGCAAAGGTTTTCTCTACGCTCGATCTCCTGAAGGGGTATTATCAGGTGAATATGAACCCAGAAGACATCCCTAAGACTGCCATCACCACTCCGTTTGGTACATACACCTTCAATTACTCCTGTTTTGGCCTTCGTAATGCTGGGGCCACGTTTCAACGTCTCATGGATGGCATCTTAGGGGACCTCCCTTTCTGTGTATGTTATGTGGACGACATACTTGTGTTCTCCTCCTCAAAAGAGGAACACATCCGTCACCTGCGCATCGTGCTCGACCGCCTGCAACAAAACGGCCTTGTAGTCCGGTACGACAAGTGTACCTTTGGCGCCAACGAAGTATCGTTCTTAGGGCACCGCATCACTCCTGAAGGTGTCCACCCCCTCCCTGAGAGGGTAGCAGCCATTCAGAACTTCCCCGTGCCCTCGTCCGTCAAAGCTCTGCAGGAATTCTTGGGCATGATCAACTATTATCACCGTTTTCTGCCAGCCATTGCCGCCACTCTTGCTCCCCTCTACGCCTCCCTCAAGGGCAAGCCAAAGGACCTGAAGTGGGGTCCCCTTCAAGAAGCAGCCTTCTCCAATGCAAAGAAGGCCCTATCAACTGCTGCAGCTCTCACTTTTCCTATCCCACACACCCCTCTCCTTCTCTCCCCCGATGCCAGCGACGTCGCTATTGGTGCAGTACTTGAGCAGGTGGTCAAAGGCTCGCCCCGCCCATTGGCCTTCTTCAGCAGAAAACTGTCCAAGGCAGAATCGGGTTATTCTACCTTCGATCGAGAATTGCTGGCGGTGCACTTGGCTGTCCGTCACTTTCGCCATTTCTTAGAAGGTACGCCCTTCGTCATTCGCACAAACCACATGCCTCTGGTGCACGCCTTCACTCGACAGTCTGACGCCTGATCCGCCCGTCAACGCCATCATCTCTCCGCCGTGGCTGAATACAATTGCACCCTCCAATACGTCCCTGGGAAAATGAATCCCGTTGCCGATGCCCTGTCAAGAAACACGTTGGCTGCCGTTCAACTGGGATTGGATTACTACGCCCTGGCTGAAGCCCAACGACAGGATCCAGAGTATCAAGCTTGTAGGACATCCTGCACGGTTCTCCGTTGGGAAGACTTTCCCCTCGAAGACTTCAATACCACCCTCCTCTGTGACGTCAGTACTGCTAGACCGCGACCTTGGATTCCTGCTCCCATGCGCCAACAGGTGTTTGATTTCATTCACGGCCTTTCACATCCCTAGTGCCATTCCACTGCACAGCTGCTGAAGGCAAAGTTCATTTGGCACGGCATTTCTAAGGATGCTAAGGAATGGGTCCGCGCCTGTACTTCTTGCCAAACTTCCAAAGTACATCGACACACGGATTCAGGAGTGGGCACCTTTCCTCAACCTCAGCGTCGTTTCGCACACATTCACGTCGACGTTGTTGGCCCCCTACCCACATCACAAGGACATCGTTACCTGTTTACCGTCATCGACCGCTCCACTCGTTGGCCTGAAGCCATTCCCATGGAAACTGCAACGTCTGCCTCATGTCCATCTGCCTTACTCTCTGGATGGATTTCAAGATTTGATATCCCTGAGCATATTACTTCTGACAGGGAAACCACTTTCACCTCTCAATTGTGGACGTCATTAGCGAATCTCCTGGGCATCACCCTACATCAGACAACGGCCTACAACCCCGCTGCCAATGGAATGGTTGAACGTTTTCATCGCACCCTCAAAGCAGCTTTGATGTCCCGCTGCAAGGATTGCAACTGGTTTACTCAGCTTCCCTGGGTCCTCCTGGGACTAAGGACCACTCCTAAAGAGGCCCTCGACGTCTCGGCAGTTGAAATGGTGTATGGCGACCCGTTGATCGTCCCTGCCGAATTTTTTCCTTCTACAACCTCCTCCGATGATCTCCAGCGCATACGTCACGTCGTGGGAAAATTTACTCCGTGCTGCCAGACTTACAAGCCCCCAGCGAAGCATCACATACCAACGGACTTGCACTCTGCAACGCACGTTTTCCTGCGCAACAACACCAGCAAGCCACCACTAACCTTACACGGGCCCATTCCTTGTGATCCGACGCAGTCCAAAATCATTCCTTCTAAACATTCGGGGCAAAGAAGACTGGGTCTCCATTGATCGTCTAAAACCTGCTTATCTTCTGCCAGATGACCCGCCTACAGTTCGCCTCTCTAGATCAGGGTGCCCTATTCAACATGTACAGTATGTCATTTTTAGGGGGGGGGGGGAGCCATGTACCAACCGTGTGTCACACAATTGTACATAATTCTTTTTGTATATATTATGCTTGTATCTTCGCTCTTCCCTCGCACTAAAACGAACATGAAAATTCATGTCTGGTTTTTCCTCTGTAATATTGTCTGTCTTGTGATCTTGTTATGTCCTGTTGCCTTTAGGTTTTGCATATAAGGAGAATGTTCTACAATAATATAACTCAGTCGATTGCTTCCTGCTTTTGAGTTCACAACCCTCTCTCGGCTCCGTCACACATCCTTCAGGTTTTAAGCTATCTTTCACTCCAGTCTCTTTAGTATAAGTATACTATATATTTTCCTAACAATTGACATAATTGTTATGCCTTTGTAATTACGACAATTAGTCTGGTGTAATGTATTGCCATTTTCACCATTACTCCTAACTCCCATTCATCAGGTGTAGCCTTTTCATGCCAAATTCTACAAAATAATATTGTATGTATTTTGTGAGTTACTTCATTTTTGGCCCGTATCATCCCGGCAGTTATTCGATCGTATCTCGTACCTTTCCATCTGTTGAGTTTCTTTATTAACTTCAACTTTAAACACTGATTACCATCTTGTGTACATCAAAGTCTTCGTCAATCAAATTATTACCCTCATATCTCCTATTCGTAAACTCTCTAATATGTTCCATCCAACGCTCTCTTTCTTCATCTTTTTGCTGTTATAAGATATCAGTCTCTATTTTTGATGGGTATATTCTTCTGTTTTGCTCCATTGGAGATTTCATTAGATATTCTATGAACAGTTCCATAGTCACTACCTGAATTCATAGCTTTGTCAGTCTTATATGCTTTACTGTCTAAATACTCTCTCCAGTATTTAATGGCTTTTCTTTTGACATTACTATTAATACTTGAATCCATAGCATAGTCTACCATGTGATTTTTATTATTTCCTTCAGCTATCAATTTCTATCTCTGTCTTCTTTTTGGAGTATCCAAGGTATCATTTGACATCATCGGCTTTCTCCTTGTAAATGTGTTCCTGAGCCTTCATTACTAACTCACTGATATGTGTTCTTAATATCAAACCATTGCTGATAAATAGTGTGATTTTTTGTCTTATAATCTCTAATACTGCAAATTGATATCTGCAATCAATTGCAAATGTTTCTATGTGCTCTTCTTTTAAAAGGCTTTTTGTATTAAACCTATGTATTCTGTCTACCTTTCTGTTGCGTGCTTTCAGTCTTAACTTCAGTTTAGCATGGATAAGCTGGCGATCACTACGAATATCTGCCCCTCTGAGGTTCTTACTTTTCTCAGTCTTCCTTCTATCTTAATTGGCATTGAGATCTATTTGCCTTTTTTAATATGAACATGGTGAAGTTCTTGTATATTTGTGGATGACAATGAGCTGAGAATGAGTACCTCCAATGACAAGATTATTTGCTGAACGGGGACTTATGAAAAGCGCTTCATTTTCTGTTGCAACTTTGCAAAAACCCTCGAAACACCTTATATTCTTTGTCCATTGATCTTTCCATCTCTAGTAAAACAATTAACAATTAAAAATTTCATATTTCTCTCTGGTATCTCATCTATTGCACTCTCCAGTTCTTCATAGTATTCATCTTTCCTATCTTCAGGGGAATTATTTGTTGGTGAATAGCAAACTATAATATTCAAATGGCATTGCATTAAATTCAACTATGCTATTAACAATGTAAAATTTACAACCCTCAACTGGATTAATACGTTTTCTACTCTTGGTGTCATCTTCATACCGAACTCTTCTCTTCTAACCACTTCTGTCCTTCCGATACGTGTATATAATTTATATATATATATATATATATATATATATATATATATATATATATATATATATATATATGTATATATATATATATATATATATATATATATATATATATATATATATATATATATGTGTGTGTGTGTGTGTGTGTGTGTGTGTGTGTGTGTGTGTGTGTGTGTGTGTGTACTACAATAGTCCCTTTACCGTAGTCTTCCACTTTCTTTGATTATAGTTCTCTTGCTTGAGGGTAGATTAGGTACAATATTCTATCTTACTTCTCTCCTTTTGTTTTGTTAAAGTTTTTATAGGTTATATATGAGATATTTATTCTAATGTTGTTACTGTTCTTAAAATATTTTATATTTCCTTTGTTTTCTCTCCACACTGAGCTATTTGTAAACCAGGAGATTCTTAGCATTCTGCTATGACTGGGACTGGGGACCAGTCAATAATCTTTTCTTTCCAAAAACTGACTAAATGCATAGAGGATTTATTAGCTAAAATCTATCAAAGGATAGCCAGGTTCTTGTGATGCATGGTGGCTATCTAACTAACGCAAGTCACATGTGCTGGTTCATACTAATTTTAGTAAGACCAACCACCAGTCATCTGTATAAAACGCTGTAGAGACAGTTTTTCTACCGACTGCTGCAAGTAACTTCATCGAGGTTTAGGGAGTCATATCCTCCACACCCAAAGCTCTCATTAATCCTCCAGGTTGCTCTTCTGCTTATACGATTATAACTGTTGGCAAACAGGTATTGCAAAGATACACTGCTCATTAAAATAGATACCGCCTACCACAGTATACCGCCTTGCACGGTAGATATATATATATATATATATATATATATATATATATATATATATATATATATATATTACTATATATATAAATATCTGTATATGTATATATATATATATATATATATATATATATATATATATATATATATGTATATATATATATATATATATATATATATATATATATATATATATATATATGTATATATCTATATATATATATATATGTGTGTGTATACATACATATATATACTGTATATATATGTATAAATATATATATATATATATATATATATATATATATATATATATATACATATATATATATATATATATATATATATATATATATATATATATACATACATATATATATATATATATATATATATATACATACATATATATATATATATATATATATATATATATACATATATATATATATATATATATATATATATATATATATATATATATATATATATGTATGTATATATATATATATATATATATATATATATATATATATATATATATATATATGTATATATATATATATATATATATATATATATATATATATATATATATATATATATATATGCACACGTTAAGCTTTCCTCTTCCTTAGGTTAGGTGGGAGACGAAGTGGTCATACACTGGTGAGAATAGTATTCGTGTTTGTGCATATTAATCTAAATATTTGGCGTATTATTCAATAAAAAGGCAAATTCTAATCATTTTGAATTTGTCGGTATGGATATATCATCAATGTTATTAAATTCTCTTTGTGATCTAGATCCTTATTTATATACATATCTCTCTCTCTCTCTCTCTCTCTCTCTCTCTCTCTCTCTCTCTCTCTCTCTCTCTCTCTCTCTCTCTCTCTCTCTCTCAAAATTGAAACGAGCTTAAATCGCTATTTTCTTTCCTTCATGAAAATTCCTGGAATAGCACTCATTATTATTATGTTCTCCCTTCTCATTCAATGCCGTTACATTTAATGAAGTCTTCGTTTTTATGGAGATGATGCTCGTAAGATTATCATCCGAATTCGAAAAATATCATTGATTTTAAGGATTAATATATTCCTATCATATATTATTGTACGTATCTTTGGATTTCCACAATTCCTAATATCATTGAGAGGTAAGGTATTACGGATTTTTAATCACGAATGTGATGACAGAGATATAGTACACTAAAGAAATAGAACAATAATGGTCTTCTTTCTACACGGGGTTTTAGACATCTTTGTTGCGACATCTACTTATTTTCCTATTTTCTATTTTATTTTTTATTTTTGTTTTTGTTCCAAATAATTTCCTAAATATTTTACCTCTATCTTATTATCAATGTCAATAATCTTTCCATTCTTAGGATTTTCAGGAACTTCTAATTAGCATTATCAAAAGTACTGCAATATATAACATCAATTTGTTAATCATTTTATGTTCTTTTATTATGCTTATAAACTAATGTCTTCAACATATGAAATTCTTTATAAGGCAAAACTATATTTGAAATAATCATCATTATAGTAATAGTATACAAAGCCATGCTTATGTTCATCATAAAAACTTAATCTAATACCTGGATTGCAGTTGCATTTTTTTTCAGCTATATTATGTTAATATATATCATTCAGCTCATTGAATAAGTAGATAGGGAATACCGCCAATCCCTCGCATCAGCATTCCGGGGAGTGCTTATGCCATTAAAATTAAAATGCTCGAATAAGATTAGAAGTTTTTGGATCCCTGGTAATCCTTAAGAAATGGCTCAACCGTGGAATTCCATCGGGGAGAAATCAATGATGAGAAAGAGTTATTGTGGTTCCTGAAAGGAAACCTCTTGCACGGTCAGGAGGGCGTCACGACCGATCAAAAATGCTGAGCTCTGGAAACGGCCCAAGATATTACGGACGTGATAAACCTTTTTACAATACATGAAAGTATTATTTTTTAGAATTTATATCTGTTT
Organism: Palaemon carinicauda; assembly: GCF_036898095.1. Taxonomy (NCBI): domain Eukaryota; kingdom Metazoa; phylum Arthropoda; class Malacostraca; order Decapoda; family Palaemonidae; genus Palaemon; species Palaemon carinicauda. The sequence continues at coordinate 135,266,606 of NC_090741.1, read as the reverse complement.
ATTTTTTTCTTATGCAAAAATTATCCAGAAATTCATTAAAAAAACTTATAGGAAATAAAACTTTATATTATTTTTATATAAAATTTCATGACTCGAATTTCATGAGAGGATAATCGGCCATTCCTTTTTATATCCTAATAAGATTTTTCTGCAGAAAATGAGACAACATCCAATATCTTTTCAATTCCGATATATTACAGAAACGTTGAAAAGTTTATCCTAAAGATTTCTAATACTAATGCACGTGCGCGCACATAAATGGAGAGAGAGAGAGAGAGAGAGAGAGAGAGAGAGAGAGAGAGAGAGAGAGAGAGAGAGAGAGAGAGAGAGAGAATTCTATAGTTAAAAAAGAACGTTTGGCTCATAAGTAAATAAAGATGTGCGATATATTTTTTTTTAGGTTTGTCATTTTTTTCCTATTCACTATTTATTAATTTGAGGAAACAAACAGAATATAGATCAGCCACATTTCTTACTCGTGTCTGATCAATTTTGCAAAGCAATATCTAAAAGAACAAAACATTCTCATGAAGAATTAGTCCTTAAACTAATCGGAAGTGTTTTATTAAAGCTACTTAAGGAAGTGAAAACTATTTAGAATAACAAATGAAGGGGAGAAAAAAGTAGAAGAGAATACACTATACCAATTAAAACAAAAATAAGTGGAAAATGGGCAAAATAATTCTTAAGAATTGTTGGCCATAGAAACAACTGAAATGAGTTACATCTAATACAGCCTCAAAAAATGGAAATTTATTATTTGAGAAGCTTTATATGTCTTTAATAAGAATGCATAATAGCACTGTGTGAGTGTTAGCTATCTGTAAAATATTAGCATGTATCTTATATATAGTCAGTACCTTTACTCTGTTTTATCTCCGCTGGAGTTAGGTGGTTTTTTATTAATATTTTTTGTCCGGTTGAAGATGTCATAGCAAGTATGGTCTTAAGCAAAAGCCAATATTTCTTTTCGAGATAAATATTCATATGGTAGGCAGGAAACTAAATCACTGGAAATTATCCCCCGGTAGGTAGCAATACCCTTTAATTGTTTGTGCTTCTGGGGAAAAATTCTAAAGAAGTTCATCTCAGACGGCAGTCATGTAGTTTACGATAATATTTTTTGTTGAATTGCTTACCTTTAGGACTTCTTCATATAATGCATATCTTATATCTGGTATTTTTGCGTGTTCTGGTACACATTGTGTGAAAACATTGGAAACAGTCCAGCATATACTATTTATGAGCAGTGGGTGCTTTTTCATGTTTTTTTTTTTATTTATTTTTTTTCGATATCTCCCATATTACAAAGGGTATATCTATAAGAATGTGATTTTAGGGAAAACTAGAACATTTAATTTGTATACAATCAAATACGTAACCATTATTTGAATTGTTACCCCTAGCCATTCAATGCTTAGATGATTTTACATTGAGTATCTATTTTGATCTATTTTGACCTTCGTGCTGTGGATCCTTGTATTAATTTGTATGAACGAGGTAATTATTTCATATCCGTTCTTATATAGTTTGGCAACAATTGAGTATGTTCATACATGCTTTACACCGAGTCTTCTGAATTTGCAGATCTGATTTGTTACTTAAATTATAGGAAGTAAAATTTTGTGTTTCATTCTGCTAATTCAATTTCAACTTTTTTCTTTGGTTCCTTTTGCCATTATTTTTTTTTTTTTTTTTTACCAACTTATGGCATTGAAAAACTTTATCTGTATGTAAACCCTATCATTATGAACATTATTCCTGCACGAAGGTATGTGTGCATTCTCCATGCAGATATCTATATTCCTCTTGAGTAAACTTAAACATACTCTTTTAACAACTCAGTATAGAATGAGCTAATATGTAAAACATAATCTCTAATAATCTAGATTTAAATTGGTTTCATAAGGGAAATGGCAACACAAACATAGAAACTGTTGGTGGCAGTCAACAAACCAGTGCAGCCTCCTGCATCTTTCATTCCACATAGCAAAACACCTACATTAAACAAGATGAGCCCTAAAAATTATTCTTCAAGGGTAGTACTGCTAAAAGCAACCATAATTAGAAACCATTCTCCATCTCCTGACTTAGATAAAGATATTCCACAAGGAAAAAAGCAATCTATGTAATATCACAGACAATCTATGAGATTCACATTAAATAGAAATCTTCAACTCATGTAATAAAGTCAAAACAAATAAAGCAAAACAGGAATAAATATCATCAAAGTGACTTATAATACAAACTTCATTCTCAGAGTGTATGTAAGAAAGTACATATTCGGTGAAAATAAATAAAATTTAAGAAAAAAAGGAACATCAAAACTATGAGCTTACAAAACCCTCCTTGAAAGTACTAAACAAAGAAATAAAACCAGAATCCTATATTTTAACTCCAGCCATATGTTAGCTGCTGAGGGCTATTATCAGAGATGTTATAGTTAGTATACAGAACAGAAAGTAGTACCAAGTTTAGCCTAGGTTTCTGATGAATATGAAATTTATAGAACAATTGAAAGTGCAACGGATCAAGAATTATATGATATTATGAGTAACGATCTGAGTTGAGGTAGCAGATGTCGGGTGATTTTGCTTATATAGATAGTGGTGCTGCTTCTCTTACAGCTGTGATGAGGAACCATCCACATGGCAAGACGTGGCTGAATGTACCAGCATGGCCGTCCTTTGCTGCAGTTCAAATTTCACCCTTAATCAGCAGTTTCAAGATCATCCTATTGGCTGGTGAACTAGAAACAAACCAGGTCTCAGATAAGTTTACATATGACCTTTATATGCAGAAACATGTTGGAAGCAAACACCTCCAAAACATATCTTGTTAGCAAACAAGACCTCTCCAGCAAATGATTTGCCGAAAAAATATACATACTGTAGAACATATACCTCAACCATCAGCTGTAACTACAGATAGAATGACTTTGTTTAAAAAGAAAAAAGAAAAGAAAAAGCGTGACCAGAAATTCTTTTGACAAGTGTTATCATCTATACTCTCCTTGATACGTATCACAAAACCAACATTAGATGCACTGTAAATGTAAACGGAGCATATGAACAAGGTGTCCAGTACATAGATATTTATTCTGGTGAGACACTCAGGCAATGTTGGAAATTTTGGTCCAGTACAGACAATAAAACCTGTTTGGTTGAATTTCTAGTTCATGCAATTCAGAATAGTATAGCATCAGCTATTATAGTTGGTGACGAAACAAACATTTTCAGTGACAAAATAAATGTGACACTGTTTCTGAAATCCGGAACAAGAACACGTACAAGATATGTTGATGTAAGTTAGGTAGCAACTTAATGTGGTCTTGATGTGTGGACAAGAATTTTAGCCATACAATCCATTACCGGATGTGACAGAGTCAGTACTTTTGCTGGGAAGGTTAAACTTGCAGCATCAAAACTTTTGGAAGGACTTTGCGACGCAAGATGCATTCAGTCAATTGGGCAATGGATAGAATTTAGCACCAGCATTGTACAAGACATTTAGTATTCATATGCAAGCTTTATGTGT